>NW_026535289.1:5264396-5275296 GCF_026225885.1 Hylaeus anthracinus | reverse complement strand
CTTACAGAGGAAATAAAGAAAGAAGAAACATTCCTGTGTTAAAGAATATCCTTTTTCGTACTTAATTGCAACTATGTGTATTTCCATTTGTAGGTAAGAAAAGTATCAGATACATTGCATACTATTAAAAGAGAAAGTCCTAAAACTTCTGTTAGAAAAGCTTTTATTACGAAGCTTTCTATACGACAGGATTACACGAGAACCACAAAAGAGTTAAACAACATCGTTTAAACACGTAAATTGGATGTATCCAAATAAATGTTCGAATATATACACAAATAAATGTAACAAATTAATTAAATTAAACAAATTACTTCGACAGACATAGAGTAAATATTCTGTACAAAATTTGTACATGTTTCTGTTATATTGACCGTATATTCCATATCAGAAAACAAAATCCTAAAGCTCCTGTTCGAAAACCCTTCATTCCCAGTACGTGACCTAGAAGATGAAATTCTAACAATAGAACACATAATATTTACCTGTACAAATACGGAACCATTCCGCATACAATACGAACTACCGACTAGTTTAAAGGAAGCGTGGAGCACAAAAGAAAACTTAAACAAAATAATCCAGCTACTTAAAGATGCACATATATGGACCAACATCTAACATTGGAGAAAGCCTCATAAGAAACTGTCGCTAATAACCAAAGGTTGGCGCGACGTTAAATATGTAATAAAAAAAAAAATACAGATATCGTCAACAAAAGTTTCAAACAAAGAAACAACAAAATGTACAAGTATGTACAGCAAGTGTCGTCGCCTGAACCTGTGGAAAGCAGTAAGGTAGCTGATTCTACATAATGATTCTGTATTATAGTGGGGGTTGGTCATGTCGATGGGACGCGTTGCATTTTAAATTTAGCTTGGTAATGTCTCCAGCGGGCACGCGTATCATTAAAATGTTCCGCATGCGTTAATCACCAGACACACGAACGATTGGCGTTTCATTGGGAATATCGTCACGCACGGCACCTCTTTGCAACTCTATTCCTGCGGATGAAACGAAACGTACAGAGGAACGAACACGGGGGTCCTTCCGCGGTCGTTTTCCTTTCTTTCTTATCGCCTCCCCTTTGCCTTCTTACCATCCCCGAGGCTCGTTCTTTTTCTTCCTTTTTTTCCCTCTTTATTTCTTCTTCTGTATTTCTTATTTTGTTTTGTTTGTTTGTTTCCACCTTGTTTCCTGTATTTCCACCGAGCTAAACGCACAGATGCGTCGCTGCATAAGATGCACGTATGCGTAAGCTGCATTCGAGACCTCGCAGAATTCGACGCCACAGGCGTGCTCGTGGGAGGCTTTATAAGGCGTTTGTGGTGGAGACGTTAAAATGAATTTATCGTCGTTGTTGCGTTCCTCTCCGTGTGGTACCGCCGGGATCGTGGAATTATCGCGCAGGACCGCCATGGATACGATGTATATTCGACGAACGTTGATGCCTATCGTGAAGCATGTCCCCGTTTTCAGATCCTCGAAGGAATTCACCCTTTGAGGTCGGTTGGACTAAAAATTGCACCGTCTTTTTGTTTACTTTTTCATGGTGGAATATTTATACACCCTGGCTCAAGAAGTTTAAATTACTCGTAGATGTACAGTTTATTATTGTATGTGATGTATGGATATTAACACGACGATAAAACTGTACGTGGTAATTAAATTTATGATTAGGTTTTACTTAACCTACACGGTAATTTATGAACATGAATGGCAACGTTCTTTTACACAAGTAGTGGGTATATTGTGATTAATTTTGTTCACTGGTTCTCTATTTTATACATTCATTTTATACATTTGTATGTGTATTTTATATTTAACATATTCTCTGTACATCATTTTATATACTTCCATATGTATTCTCTATTTAATGTATTCTCTATAATCCGTATGGATGTATGTATCTCTTTTTGTTCTATTGATAACATGAAGGAAAAATTGAAAATAATTATTGCATATGTATTTATACGTTCAATTTTATTTAATTATATTATATTATATATATTGTATTCGATTAGTTGGAAATGTTAAATCAATGAAAACAAAATGTATAGAAATCAAAATGCAGTAGTATGTTGTTGACACTGTCGTAATTAATTTACATGATACTTTTGAGTTAACAACTAGATATTTAACCAATACATGGCAATGAAAGAAGGGAAGTGAGAAGGATGTAGAGAATAGATAGAGAAGAAAATAAGGATGTAAAATTTTATGCAGCAACATTTCCACGTATCAAGTAACTCGTGATATTTTTCTTCAGATTGTAATTTATCGTATTAATTACAATTTGTAGAACATTATTCACGAAAACCCTAAAGGATAATAAACGGTTATGAATCGAAAGCCATTAAAAATTAACAGAGCGCAATTTTATGCAGGAACATTCAATATTCGCCTTTCATGCAAGTACACTCTATTGTACTAACTACAATTCGAAGAAAAATATATACGAGATCCCAAAGGGATAATAAACGATAATAAATCAAAATAATTAAAAAATAACACTTCGCAATTTTATGCAGCAACGTTCGATGCGCACGTACCATGCAAATTCCAAGTGCAGTCTATCGCAGTAATCACAATTTGCATGAATTGGCAGTGGCACTGAATATAGAAACGGAGCTAACGCGGAATAATTTAGCCTCTACTTTTGGCTTCTTGGCTTTTATGCGTCACACATGAAAAATTCGATACACGGGCCACAGACAAAACTATTCAGCAGCGAACAGAGGTGGTCCTTGTGATGTACGCCGTTATCGATTCGAAGAGAAGCAACGTTGAGAGATGTTACGAGGGTGGCCATCGCATTTTCCAGGGCCCTTCATGACTCGTTCCCGAATTTTGATATGCGAGTCGTGGCTCGTTTTCGAGAAATATGGTGACAGGGGTTATAAGGGTTGCCCCGACCAATCTCTATCCCCTTTTCCTTGTTATCGATGGATGTTTCTTTCTTTTCTTTTTTTAACCTGGAAATTAAGCGATCGTATCGATTGAAACGTTGATTATCGTCCAGCTTCCTGCGTTAATCTCCCTCGTGCTTTAATAATCAATTTCCGTCTTTATTTCTCGGTATTTTTCTTGTTTCTTCCATCTTATCCAACACAAACGCAGTTTTTAATATAGCAGCTACGCGTATGGGAGTAAAAACGCAGCCGGGGTATAATTAAATGCAGAGGATAACTGGTAAATGTTATTTCGTTGGGGATTCGTTCGAGAATGACGATAAAACTGTACGTGGTAATTAAATTTATGATTAGGTTTTATTTAACCTACACGGTATTTATGAACACAAACGGCAGCATTCTTTTACACAAGTAGTGGGTATATAGATATACGTAAATATTGTTGCATACTTGTGATTAATTTTGTTCACTGGTTCTCTATTTTATAAATTCATTTTATACATTTGTATATGAATTGTCTATTTAATATATTCTGTGTACATCATTTTATACACTTGCACATGTATTCTCTATTTAATGTACTCTCTATAATCCGTATGCATGTGTGTATCTCTTTTTGTTCTATTGATAACATGAAGGAAAAATTGAAAATAATTAGCCAAGTATGGAGAGTGTAAAATAAGTGTAATAAAATATTTAAACTGGGATGGTAGAGGCTCTGAATATCTGCTATAATAAAGCAACTACAGATATATAACAAATTTTGTGTATAAAATTGTCTAAATCTACCACATTTTATGATGCTCACCTTATATATGTAGTTCTATTTTCGTATGTAATATGCAATATACATTTATATCCATTCCTATTCATCTGTCCACCGCGTAATTATTAAAAACTAAATTAAAGCCTCCCTTACAAACATTCTACAAAAACAACTACCAATAGCTCCAACTCGCTCAGTAAATTAAACATTGCACCAAGTTCCTCAATTTTTACACATAAATTGCTCCGTTCCCATATTTTCTACAAATACTAACTTTTTCGTCCAAAAAATATAGTTTCGACCAAGGTCTTTCCCACCGAACCACGCAAGAATCTCGACCGCTGTTGCGTGCACCCGTTGCATACCTGCAGTCACGGATTCCACGGCCACGTCGGGCTCACGGTGTATTTGGGTTAAAACCACACGCATTGTGCATTGTGCGAAGCAGTCGAAAAGCAGGCGGCTGCGTCGGCGAACGAACCGAAACGAGTGTTTCTCAAGCAACAATGTTGGGAGGTAACAGAGTGTTTTGGAACACCTGTGTTACCTGGCGCGTTCGTTACCTGAGCGACGAGGGACGATGGGAAACAGTCCCAGAAATCCTGGAATCTCGTGCTCGGGGGTCGCGTTGATGTCGGTTTAAATGGCCGCGGCGAACGCGGATGCGCGACTCGTTTGAAATTAATTTCACACCGAAACGCCGGTGTCGATGACCGTGAAAATGAGACTGCGCAGGTAGCTGAACGTTTATCAGCCGGAAAAAAAGAAGCAAGCACGAAGAAACTTGCTGCGGAGCGCAGAAATTTCCGACCGTTTACGTGTTTCGCTTCATTTCTGAGGGGAGGAGATGAAGTTTAAATTAAAGCAGAATTGAAGAGGAAGAGACGGAAGTATGATTTGGGATCTTTTTTTTTTAATTAATTGACGCGATGGGTTTATATTTAGAATTAAGTACACTTTGGGTGGGGTCCTAGTGAGCATTGAATTTTTCTTTAGATCGAAATTACCTTTAGAAATTTTTTTAATTGTTTGATATATAACAATGTGTTTCTGTTCGTGTACCTTAACTCTTCAAGGTAGAACACATTCGGTTTAAAAGAAAAATAAAATCCAAGCTGTACGAAATTACAATTCTCTTACTTACTTGGCTTCAAAATTAGTATAAATTATATTAGAAATATAAGAAGTGATTTCCCATTATGATAAAATTTCTAACATAATTGTATGTTATTGGATAGATAAAGAAGCACCTCAGGTTTAGGGAGTTAATTTGCCCTGTATACAAATGCAAATTTTACTCTTCTTGATAATGTTAGCAACACAAACCTAAACTCACAATAATGAATCAATCGATATAGCATTCAAAATTTATCCAAGTTAATACATATTTAATTCAAAATATGCACTTACATTTTCGAGAACTATGGGTTTTATTCTCTACTATACCATATACAATATTCTTTTAACCAATTTACTTCCACGTCAGCAGTCAATGAGTTAATCACCGTTTTCGTGTCACAATGCTGACACGTACAGACTCTTTTACCAAGTAGGACTCCCCCTTACGCAACCATAGCGTCTGATTTTCAGCGAAAACTCGAGTGATTGCTTTATCCTACTCAGGTTTATTGATTTGCCTTGAACCTCGACTTGGGAGGTCGTGGATACTTTCTGCCTCGTTATACCGTTGTAGCCACTTCTTCGAGAGCTCCTTTGCTCGATCCAGGTACTTAGCTACCTGTTCAAAACTCATGTATGGTCCTCTTCGATGCAAACGCAAAAAGACCGTCTCGCGGGGGCTACTCGTCATCTCTGCTACACTCTTCTAAAAAATACCAGTAATCGCGACATAAACGAGACTAAGAGGCTGAGGACGAGTTGGTAAAGGAACCTTGATTGTTGCAGGGAATCGGGCTGAATATTCCTGCAGTAATCGAGGTGACAAAACCAGTGAGAAGTAACTCTACAAAATCTGTTTCTTAAACAAACAAAACTATTCACCCAAATTTAGACGTACCAGAAATTCACGTAGCTGCTAATAACCCTACGAGGTGGATTTAACTATAAAAACACAAGAAAAAAAAGAAAGCCTCACAACTCTTAAGTTTATTTGTGTAGCGACTAGGACACGATAATTACATGAATAGATATTAACCCTTTGCACTCGTGGCCTTTTTCTCTGGTAGCTACCAGCAGCTCGAGATGTTTCTTAACATTCTATTGCTATGAGTTCTAAGCTATCTAGATTTGAGAGTAAGGCCACCTTTACCTCCCCGACGATCATTTTATCGACACTTCGAGCCTCAAAGAAATGAAACCTAAAGAAACATTAGGTATTGTAGATTTGCTGCGTGAAACCTAATGGTGACTGAGGGCCACCTCCCGAGGGTTAACCTTTTACAGTCCAGATTTTCTGATTTCAGTACCATTCTGCCAAATCTAACTCAACATAGGACAAGGAAGACAAAATTCTTTTTTTATTTCAGATCGTGAGATATCATGGTTACCATCTCGACATTTTCGCAGCATTACTTTCCAGAGCAATTTCCTCACAATATCAATGATAAAATGACACGAAACAAAATTCTGGTTTACTCTTTATGACATCCACTATTAAATCCATGAATAAAAATCATTTATTATTTCCTTTTTTATATTCCCAAAGAAATTTCCCTTTTTGGACGTTTACACTAGGATGACTCCTAAACTGAAGGCTTTCCCTATTGGGGAACCCTTTGGAAAGAGAAAACTGCCCCCGTGATATTTTAATCCCCGGTATCCTGTAAAACGTGACGTCCGGCGAGTCTTGCACACCACTGTAATTCCTTCGGACTTAATGGGTTTCGACTGGTTGACCGTACGAAGCGCAGCTGCTGGAAATATAAAATTCAATGTCTAGCCGCACAATAACCCGTCTGTTCTCGGTGGCATGCCATCGGTAGGTGAAGCTATCGGCGTACCTAGTGCTCTAGATCTCCGAGGGCCGAGAACAAACCGCCGCGCACCACGAAAACAGGTCACAAAGTGTTTCTCCGCTCGTTAATGACGGTACGGACCGCGGACGTGCGCGACCGACGGGATACATGCACGCCACTCGTGACTCCGGGTATTTTAAAAACGAATGACGAGGCAGTATTTTCGCGATACGGCCCGTTTGAACAGCTGCGCAAATAGCGGATCCACTCGCGGGCGAGATGCGCCGCGATTTTTGTCTCCCCGTTTTCAGCTCGGGCGTATTTTTATTGCGGGCCAATTGCTTCACGGGCTCCGACGAAATAATCGGTGAAATTAAGGGGTTTAGAGGGACGATGGAGTTTTAAACGTTTGGCGTATATTTTAGGTTGCGCCGGCGATTTGCAACATTTTCGAAGGCGTTCGATCTAAAACGAAGAGGAAATTTTGATGCCACGAATTAAATAGACAAAATGTGTATATTGCGACTGAGGTGTTTCGTGATACTTTGATCGAAAGGTCGACAGGGAGAGGAAAATTATGCGCACCTTTAATGTTCGCGGTTGATGAGGATTAAGTACCTGTGTCACAGGATCGTGTGATACATTTTTTAATTTGTTTTTGCAAGCTTATTCAATATTATTTTAGTTTGATTAAAGGAGGTGTGGTTATAATAATAATAATTAATGTAAAGGATGAATCAATTATTTCTTGTGATGTGTTTATTGCTTTTTTTACATGACTGTTGTGTTATCAACTTACCCTCATTATTAAGCTTCAATATTTCAATACGTGAATGGCAGACTAGTAGTCTTGAACATTTCTACTGTGATTACATTTTGTTTCGATTATTGAAAACTGCGTGATCAAACATTTTTTTGGCACTCAACTTCCAGAATTAATTTTGTTCGTTCTTCAGTGGAAAGCACTTTTAGGTGACAGAATGTAACCTTGCTGTCAATAATTAGTGAGCTATTTCTAATTGCATGTACCTGATGCGAATCATTATAACATGGACGAAATTTTGTACACCTCTAACGTAAATATAATATACTTTTACAACACGAATACTGCATTTATTCATACTACTATGTGAAATCGAACCTTAAGAATAATCAAATTTACTGTTAGGTGTGTGACATGTGGGTTAGTATCGCATTCTGGCATGTTGTTTGTCGCATGCACTTACAGTAGCCCACATGTTGGACTTCTAACAGTACGTTTCGTTATTGTTCATTCTTTTCCCAAATAACTTCAATCCAAACTTCATGTTACCAACATTATTCGTTTAAAATTGATCAAGTATTTATATAGGTGACGGAATGTAACCTTGCTGTCAATAATTAGTGAGCTATTTTTAATTGCATGTACCTGATGCGAATCATTATAACATGGACGAAATTTTGTACACCTGCATTTACTCATATTACTATATGAAATCGACCCTTAAAAATAATTAAATTTACTGTTAGGTGTGTGACAAATAACTTCAATCCAAACTTCATGTTACCAACATTATTCGTTTAAAATTGATCAAATATTTATATTAATTACCCTAAAATAACGATAGTCTCGAAAGAACATGAAAGTCTCCTTTACATGTCACAACCTAACATTCACCTACCTGGCTACCATTCGAAATTCAGTCGTCATCTCCACACTTCATTGTTTTTATAACTCAAGAGTCTAAATACACAGGAAGGATGTAGCTATTGGAATACCTATCTAAAAGTCACAATGAATGATGTTATCCCGACTTAGAGGCTTGAGAAACAATTTAACGCGGTATCGACCAGTTATTTTCATACCACGAATCGCCATAAACCGAGAGAAACGATCACGGCAATGTCCGATGTTGTCGAATCAACATTCTCCCCGCTGCGACAGATCGTGAAATATACCGTGTGATTAAATCGTTAGGGGCCGATTAAAGTTCATTAGCGTATCAAGGCAGTCAGAATCCTCGCGCGATCGCTGCTCGCCTGGACGATTATTAGAGAACGGAGTGGCACTTATCCGGACTCGTCTCCATAAATCGACTCCTCGACGCTCGTATACGACCGGTGACATACAATCCCGTATACATTTATCTGGTCGCCAGATCGGCGAACAAGTCTCCGTTTCGAGGATTTCGATTGCTCCTGAAAAATCGAAAGGGAAAGGAAAATTATGCACACCTTTAATGTTTGTCGTTGATGGCGATTAAGTACCTGTGGTGGAAACGTCACAGGATCGTGTAATAAATTTTTTAATTTATTTTTGCAAGTTTATTCAATATTATTTTTGTTCGATTAAAGGACGTGTGGTTATATTGTGGTCGTCCTAAAAGTTCGTGCCATTTATACTTCTATTTCTCAAATTAATATGTGAAACATACTCTTAAGTTTCTCACCTCTCTCATATAATCATTATACCGTTACTAGAACATTTCTGTGGTTTTTCTATTAAATTTCGACACAGTCTTTTCAGCACGAATTTATGGGACGACCAATAATAATAGTTAATGTAAAGGATGAATCAATTACTTCTTGTGATGTGTTTATTGCTTTTTGTACATGACTGTGTGTGTTATCAACTTACCCTCGTTATTAAGCTTTAATATTTCAGTACGTGAAATATAAAGATTTTTTAAAATTGTTAAAAAATATGGGCTCTTCTGAAAATTTATTTGAAGGAAGCGAATGAATGATTTTTCTTATTACTTGATGTTTGTATGTACGTTGGAGGTGAAGACAATTATTTACATTTATATGTATATCTACGTGTGATAACTTCATACTATAATTGAATCGTACACGATAAACTAATAAAGCTTTTATCCCTACAATCATAAAATATATTATTTTCATTCCACTCAAACCCGCATCCTTATCAAACCTCGTCATCCGCCAAATTCTTAATTTTATGAGTCTCGACGTACTCTAAACATGTCACTTCCGACGAGTAGAATACCAAAAAAGTCGATTTCCCAAGTGTCCACGCAAACCTGCCATTTTCATGAAACGCGACCCATCAAGATCCCCAATCCCAGCGTTACTTTCCATAATTCCGTCCATTACTCGATTAGGAAGTTCACGATCGCATAAAAGTGGCTCGGCATCGCGTAAAGCGAAATCTTTCCGGTGAGATTAGTCGAAATCCGTGAGATGTTATCGGATCGTCGAGTATCCTAAACGTCGAGGCTCGCGGTTAGATGGCGAAAGAAGATAGCACGCGTTCGCCGTCGTTCCCGATTCCACGACTTCCCTCGTCGTATTACCCGCGATCGTAACGGCTGAGAAGCTCTGCGCTTACAATTAGCACCGCGTTAGAATAGAGCGGGACGGAGTTGAAAAGAGGAGCCGAGCGAAACGAGGGGGTTTAGAGCAGAAGGAACGGACCAGGACGGAAAAGAGACGAAGCGTACGGAACGGAGCAAGTGTGGGTATATAGTTATATAGCTGCCGTGGCCCTGATACGATGTTACAGTCTGTAGGCAGTCAGGAATCGGGAGGGTCGCCCCACAGCTAACACGTGCAAGGCGCACGTGCACTCCGAGAGACCACTCTAGCCTCTGGCGCACAATCATCGGATGCCAAGATACACTCCACGGAATAATTTTCGAGGGGCACTCCCATGCCTTCCTCCTTCGACTCGCGAAAAAGAAATCAGCCGCGAAGGAGAACGAGTTTCGTCGTTTTCAGAGAGACTCGAGAGAGGATCCTTGGGGCCAGACGCGACAAGTAGACCGTGTCCGTGACGCTAATTGTTGGCTTCGTCGATTGCAAAACAATAATGTACGACGATCGGAAGGTGGTTATGTAGGACGGTGGAATTGCGAACCAGATATTGAAGCTGTTCGTGGACTTCTGGTTTTTTCGCCGATTTAGGCATTTATGTTGTACAGAGTTTCGTTTGTTCGTTTTTAAATTCTTATTAGATAGAAGTCAGGGAATTTCAATGGAGCTAAACTGTTTGGAGATGAATACGAGAATTTAAAGTGTATCTCATGAAATGAAGCTGTGTTTCAAATAACTATATCTTTCATTTTGGAGCACCCTCTTTGAAATAACTATATGTAATCTCATTTTGGAGCAGAATTTGAAATAACTTGTTTGGTTGATTTTTGTGATGAAGCTGTGTTTGAAGTAACTATATTTCTCATTTTGGAGCACCCTCTTTGAAATAACTATATATTTATCTCATTTTGGAGCAGAGTTTGAAATAACTTGTTTGGTTGATTTTTGTGATGGAGCTGTGTTTGAAGTAACTATATCTCTCATTTTGGAGCACC
>NW_026535289.1:5262683-5264386 GCF_026225885.1 Hylaeus anthracinus | reverse complement strand
ACTATATCTCTCATTTTGGAGCACCCTCTTTGAAATAACTATATGTAATCTCATTTCAGAGCGGAGTTTGAAATAGCTTGTTTGTTTGATTGTTTTGAATGATACGAGTTATTTTCAAAAACATGTATATTTGTAAATTAAATTAGCATTCGATATTCTCGTTTTGTATCATGATTTAATCATTCAAGTTGTACAGAATTGTATTTATTTATATTTAAACTCACATTGAAATCCTGATAAGCAATTCAAATAGAATTTTACTCCAGACTGTATAGAAGTTGGCAATGTTCCCGGTATCATATTTCCAAATATTTTTCTATCAAAGATGATAAACTCCTATCCTAGGAAACGTTATATATTCGATCGATCATTAATAAAATTGACTCGATGGTGGCATCGCACAAACGTTTCATTCATAGGTCAAGTACTTAGCTCCCGACTGTTTGACGATTTGCGATATTTCTCGGATTAAATTTCTCGGTAATAACAAGCTTTAGTATTTTGTTTGCACAAATAATGCATATTCTAATATAGGATAAAGCGATTGAACATTTTAAAACTTTTAACTTGACGTTTCCATCCATTTCCAAAAACGAAAATCTACCATTGCATTCGTTGATAAAATTAGTACAGCCATTGAAAAAGTTCTTCGAAATTTACTGAACAACAAAAACTATCTAACCAACATGTCACTGAAAAGGAATTCAACATACAATATATTGACTTTAAACTGAAACATAAAAACATTTTATCCAAGTTTTCTAATAATTGCACCTCCTCGTGTGTACCACCCCCTTCCAGTTCACACCGACCAAATAAACCGAACAATCTACCATTGACTAAAATCTACCATTGCATTCGTTATTAAAATTACTTTTAGCGATATATTTATTAAAACATCGACCAAGTAAACCAAGCAACGATCCCCCAAGACCAAGACTCGCGACGTCGCCGTACCGATCAGCCCCCACGGTCTTCCATTAACCGATAACAAGTCCCCGTCCACCGTTAATAAATCTCCCGTCCTCGCCGGGAGTACCGACGATAATGTCGCGTAATAACACCGTGTTTCCTGCGTTTTTTCGCGAAATATCAAGCGAGCGCCGACGGTCGGTGGCGGCCTTGTAAACGCGCGTCCCGTTCCCGTGTTTGCGAGCGAGCATCTCTCGCGGCACAAAATTTATTCGCATGAGTGTACGAGAGCGTATACGAGGTGAGTACCTACGCAGGCTATCGCGACGGACGACGAACGCGATGCGGCAGGAAGCACACGATTACGGACCCGCTTTGGGGTCGTCCGTACCCGGCTGCATGTGCGGCAGCTGCAAAGATGCGCGCAGTTTCACCGGTCGCAATCTCGCTCGGCCCGATTTCGAAGGGGCGAGCACGCAACCGCGCTAATTATAGGTGCATACTCTAGCCTTTCTTTGCGACAAATCGCAGCCAGAGGGTGTAGCGGGGATATACGTATACGTATAGCCGCAATCGTCTCTTGGACCATCGCTCGAGGCTCTTACAATGGCTAATTGAACCGTGTCGCTGGAACACCGAGCGAAATTTCCATCGCGACGACTAAGAGAGACAAATTCGATTCGGAAGGTTGTAGGGAAAGGGAGATACTCCATTTTTTTCAGGGGAATCAATTTTTCTTTTTAAGGTTTTTCTTCTGTGAGGGTATGCAAGATAGAAGGCGAAATTATTGA
>NW_026535289.1:5258316-5262673 GCF_026225885.1 Hylaeus anthracinus | reverse complement strand
CGAAATTATTGATAACAAGATGAATTATTTGAAGGTTGTAGGTTTAGGTAGGTACTTGATTTTTTTCAGGGAAATCAATACTTTTTAGGGTTTTTCTTCTGTGAGGGTATGCAAGACAGAAGGCGAAATTATTGATAACAAGATGAATTATTTAAAGGTTGTAGGTTTAGAGAGGTACTCGATTTTTTTCAGGGGAATCAATTTTTTTTTAGGGTTTTTCTTCTGTGAGGGTATGCAAGAGAGAAGGCGTAATTATTGATAACGAGACGAATTATTTGAAACTAAAGTTGATTAGATTAGTCCGACTAGTGTAAGTGAGAAATATAACACTAAACTTATTCATTTTATTGACATTCCATTTGTACAAAAGAAAGCTACCAGGTCATTTATATTTTTATTTTTATGTACTTTTTGTATTTAAATCAATCATTTAGAAATATGAATAAAGTTACAGCGGTATGATGTAGCTTTGACGTTGATAGAAGATGGTCAGTAATGAAACTTTAGACGTGTTCTTCTCGGAGCTACGTATTTTAAGCTGGTTGACATGATTTATTACGAACTAATGAGCTAATTAACTTCACATTATATGCACATTTTCTATATATACCTTTCGCCATCATTTTTACAAAAATTGAGAAGATATTAATATTTCCATGCCCTGCAAAAGATGGCATTTAAAATGACCAATTGGAAAATCGCAGATTTCCCAGCTGTTTGAAGAATAATTCCAAGTGTTTTCAAAAAATTACAGCTGTTGAATCGATAAATAAACAACAATACATTTTTGGGAGCTCATCTCGGCGACATTGAGGTACTAAATAAAAATTGTTAAACCCTTTTTTTTCCATTTATATCAAATAAATACTATACATTCATAGTAGACACGATCTCAAACATCTGATAAAAATTGCAAGTATAAATGGTTGATTGAATTTCTAAAATTATCGAGTCATTACTCTCAGTAGTTTGCACGTGTATGAAAAGAACCTGTAATCGACCTTCTTCAAAAAGTATGTTGAAATCCGAGGGGAACGAGTGCTTCCCTTGTAAGCGGTGACTATAATTATCAAACTTCGGTATGCGGAAAATGGGCACCGTATGCAAGCCTTCGCCAATTGAACCGTTTCTCTCGTGCCGAGATAATGGAAACGAAATTGCACGGTCATACGTACGATTACGTAACCGACCTTTCAGCCTTTCGTTTATCATAAAGCGTTACGAAATGTTATTGTGCCGAGCCGACCTTCGTATCGAGGCAAAACGACTATCTGCGCCAAGGATCGGGCATCTGCTTCTTTTCTTCGGCGTTGAATTCGACATGGAGACCTTTGGTATCCAGTGAAATCGACATTTACCAATGGCGGGCTCAAGGCCAGGTCGACACGCTTTGAACTGAAAGTCTTGGAGTCTTGAAATCTCGACGAGGCGTGAAGGTTTGGTCTTCGAGTCTCGAAGTCTCGCTGAGTCTTGAGAGTCTTCGTAGAAGACCTCAAGGTAGATCTTGATTGGTCTCGAAAGCTTTGACGGGTCGTGAAAGACCATGGATGGTCGTGAAGTCTTGATGGGTTGTAAGAGTCTTCAGGGATGACTTCAAGGTAGATCTCGATTGGTTTTAAAAGTTTTGATAGGTTGCGAAGGTCTCGAAGTCTTGATAAGTCTCGGGAGCCTTCGAGGTGGATCTTAAGTCGTCTTGAAAAACGTCTCTCTAGATTACGAACGTCTCGAAGCTTTGCTAGATCCTGAAGAGTCTTCGAGGTGGATCTTGATTCGTCTTTAAAAATGTCTTGATTGCGAAGGCAGTCTTCAACTCTTCACAGAACTCGAAAGTTTTGATAAGTCATGATGGTTGATCTTGAAACTCTTGTTCTTAAACTCTTTATAGGTTTTCAAGATCTTGATTCGTTGTCAAAGCTTGGCTAGTATGAAGTCTTGTTTGACCGTGAAAGTCTTCAAAAAAGACTTCAACTTTGGTCTTAAAAGTCTTGACAGGTTATGAAGATCTTTTCTTGAAAATCTTGCTGGATCTCGAACTCTTCGTAGGTTTTCAAAATCTTGATAGGTTGTCAAGGCTTGGTTAGCCTTGGAAGTCTTCAAAAAAGACTTCAACTTAAATTGCTCTTAAAAGTTTTGACACATCATAAAGATCTTACTTTGAAAATGTTTCTAAATCTCGAATTCTTCTTACACCTTAAAAGTCTAAGTGGTAGCCTAGTTTCCTCAACTTCCAATAATTTAAAAATCCTGATAGATCCTCGAGTCTGCAACTTGAACAATATAGCTATCCACATCCCAGTTTCTCCTGGATCGATCCAAGTTCGATTTCCCTTCCAAGCCTTCCAAGACTTCGTAACGAATAACATTCTTACCAAATAATCTTCAAAGTCTCCAAAGTTTCTAATCTTTTGCAGATTCAAACAGCCATCGCTACGTGTTACATCCTAATCCATAGTCATAGTCGACGATTCATTTCGTTCCTTTCCTATCTTAATGGAAAATTCTACCGTAGGATCGTTACGTGATTCACGCTTCGATTGTCTCGAGCATCGAGGGATCGCGACGTACGAAATAGTACAAAGGTGAGAACAAGGACAATTTTTTACGAAGTAAAGATCCCCACGACTGGCGCGCACGTGATTTCCTAATAGAAACTAAAGCAGGTGTTCCGATAAAATCTCGCCACGCACCTGTTTATCAAGAGCGGAGAATTGCGATTCAAACCGAAAAATGTACTCGAATCTATAAAACAGTTAACGTTATCAGGTTCAACGTACACTCGGGCTTACGTAAACTTGGCTCGTTCGATTCATTCATTTATCGTAGGAACGTTCAGTTCAGAGTGTAATTCAGCTCTCCTAGGCGTCCTTTTGCTCCTTGACCTGATTCCAGATTACGATGAATGATATTTTTGTTTGTACAACTATACGAGTAACTATTTCCCGCGCGCACTTTTTTCGTGGACTACCGTCTGGGGTCTGACTCTTTGCGTCAGCCGTTTATCTAGATAGCGACGATTGAGAAATCGTTCTCTGCAATGCTTAATTGGATCGTGCCATCGTAATACCATGACAGAAACCGAGAATTATGCGAGATAGCTGGGCGTGATGGAAAGCAAGTTATGCCAGCGTTAATATTTACGAGGACAAATGTAGACGTAACGAGTCACGAGGAAAGTTTGTCGAGTCGAGTACAGATGAGCCTCGATCATTTTTTAAACTGGATCTTCACAAAAATGAAGCCTAAATGCGAGAATATTATGGAAATATTATGAAATGGAGATGAAATAAAAGAATAATATGTTGCAGGAAGGGTAATGGAATACTTGTGAAAATGGAAAACGGAGATCGATGGCTTCAACGAAAGGCATTGAATTTTTGAAGAATAAATGTTGTTCAAATGGAGCATGTGTTGATTGATAAAAATATTATGAAACGGAGATGAAATAAAATAATAATATGTTGCAGGAAGGGTAATGGAATACTTGTGAAAATGGAAAACGGAGATCGATGGCTTCAACGAAAGGCATTGAATTTTTGAAGAATAAATGTTGTTCAAATGGAGCATGTGTTGATTGATAGAAATATTATGAAACGGAGATGAAATAAAATAATAATATGTCGCAGGAAGGGTAATGGAATACTTGTGAAAATGGAAAACGGAGATCGATGGCTTCAACGAAAGGCATTGAATTTTTGAAGAATAAATGTTGTTCAAACGGAGCAAGTGTTGATTGAACCAGGATGCAAACGTGTCTGTAATACATAGTTATAAATAATGCAGAATAATAAAGCGAGCATTGAAGATATAGGCCTATATTATAGGGGATGGAAGGAACAATGAGGAAATAACAGGGTGTCTGAGAAGAGTAGAAAAGATTATAAAGGTTTAGAAATGGTAGATATTGAGTCAAATCAATGTTGGATATCTAAAGAAAATAAAATTGCGTAGAAAGGAAGCTAGGGTAAGGCGATTTTAGATGAGATAGAATATGCAAATATGCGATAATTCATGCATATGTGTCATACACCAAATGATTTTGTACCAGGAAGGCAAGAATGACTAATAGACTGACTAAGACAAGTACATACTCTTAATCTAAAATCAACAAGTATGTAGTACCGTCATTATAACATGGACGAAATTTTGTACACCTCTAACGTAAATATAATATACTTTTACAACATGAATAATTAGTGAGCTATTTCTAATTGCATGTAGCTGATGCGAATCATTATAACATGGACGAAATTTTGTACACCTCTAACGTAAATATAATATACTTTTACAACACGAATACTGCATTTATTCATACTACTATGTGAAATCGAACCTTAAGAATAATCAAATTTACTGTTAG
>NW_026535289.1:5185993-5223316 GCF_026225885.1 Hylaeus anthracinus | reverse complement strand
GAAGTCCCTTAAGGGATGGAGCGCAAAAATTGAAGTTACTTCAATATAATAGCGCATAAATCGAGTATTAATCGCGTACAGTCGAGTAACGAAATTTTAGTAATATTAGCAAGTTACGAGACAAAACTCGCATTTGCACCAAGAGGGAAGTCCCTTAAGGGACGGAGCGCAAAAATCGAAATTGCTCTTATACGATGGCGCATAATTAGCGCATAATTTCTGCATGTTTTTCTGTCAATATTGCTTATCATTAATACGTGGGGGGGGGGAGGGGGGGAGGGGCTGACCGTCAGCCTACTCAGACCCCCGATTTAAATAAATTTGTTTGCATTAAACGGAGCGAGCGCGAAATTTCTTTCTTACGGATTTGAAGAGCGCATAAATAGCGCATTATTATGTAATAATTTCCTTAAATTTGACGTAAGTGGCGGGGGGCTAGCTAGGCAGACGTGACGAAATCAGTATGGTCAGCGAACGATATTCGCTATGCGTAAAGCGAAAGGAGGGGCCAAAAGGCGATCTCTAAGCGACTGCTGCTCTATAATCAAGCCCAGTCCAGTAACGATCCCCCATCGGGCAGTTTCTTGTTAGGTCGTTTCCCCGCTTCCTGTATCGCTGAAAGCGATAAATCCGCGAGCGTCCCGAGCGGGTACAACCCCCCCGCGATCACCGAGGAGTAGAGGTTGGGGAACGGAGGAGGGGGCGGTGGGGTGGTTAAATGGGCACACGTGTACGTAATAATCCACGCACACGTGCGAGGGTGGAGCCTGAAACGTTCGTCTCTCCGTCGAAGGAGGGCCTCGGTACGGGCGTACGACGCATCGTCGCAGGGTGTCGGAGTTCGCAAAGTTCGTATTGATCGCGGTTCCCTGTCCCGGGTCGCGTGCGCGTTCCTGGGAACGTCGGGTTCACGGGATACCCACGGGAACTGATTCTATCCGACTGGCTGTGTCCCCGCGGCTTTCCGTCCCTTCGGCCACTCGAGCTCGCTTCGTATTCATAGCGAGGAGCAATGAGGAGGAAAGGAGAGAGAGAGAGAGAGAAAGGGATAACCACGAAGAGTAAAAAGGGAGAGACTGGCGTAGAGGGTGGCGAGGCCTACTCGACGCCGAACGACTTCTGGTTGGTCGCTGGATGTACACTAATAACGAAAGTGGAGGCTGACTCACGGCGTGACAGCGGCGAGCACACCCTCCTACGCGAAAGCTAAAAGGGCTGATCGATCGGGGATAAGAACCGCTTCGTACCCCGCAAACCATCGCCTTATACCGCGTAACGACGGTTAACGCGATGCGCGCCTCGCCGACGAGGGCATTTTCTGCTCGTCCCGGCTCTGTCCAGGCTACCTATCCTTATTTAGAACCCGCGCGTATGAGATATGGGAAGAAATGATAGGTTCGCTCCCCGCATCCGTTCGTTATAACTAGACCGCGGAAGTATGCGCGTTCGCGGCAACTGGAACTACGAAAAAATGTAACGGGGAATTAAAAAATGTATAAAGTATCGACCATAAGGAGATGTTAAGGGGTTAGTCGCAGTCAGGAAGAGGAAAAACGACATTTCTTCGTGATTTTTTTTTTAGTTATTGTTGGTTATTTTTATTAAAGAGTCTTTATATGATAAGAATATATCTTTACATAGAACTATTATATTAGAAACACAGAATAAAGATTATAATACATTTTAGTTATTATGCTATATTTAGGGAACATATGTGGAGCACGTAAGACATAACGAAACACCATCAACAAAAGATGCCCTTCCGCACATTGGCGCTGCGGATACAATCCGCATCTTATACGCTCGAATTTCAACAGTTATTGGGTTGTCCGGAAAGTCTATGCCGATTTTTGATAGGTGGTGCGGGTCTAAACATGTCGAAATAGCTGCAAACAAATAACATATATATGTACATCCCTTAAAAGGTGGAAAGGTTGTGGAACAAAATAGTACCTATGTAATTCAATAAATATACATATAAATAAATGTATATTACAATTCAAATGTGCCTTTGAAGCTTTCTTAAAAATTGGCCCGAACTTTCTGGACAACCTAATATTAAATAATAATTTGCATAAGTAACAATTAAGTATATTACAAAGCATGGGTACTATTCTTAAAGAATTCATAAATGCCAAAGTATAGAAACAAATATTTTTATGTTTCGACACATACTAAAGAACGGTTTAATGAACACGTGAAAAATTTTGTCAGATAACAAAAAAAAAAGAAATGGCGACGGTTCGAAAATTTTGGCGAAGGGCTTCGGCACGAAACGCGCGTGGGCTGTCCCATCATTGTATTCTTTAGGTTGCATGTGAAAAAGAAAAAGAAAAAATATTAGATTGTTTCTGGAGTTTGTCGCAAGAGAGTAGCAATTGGATTTTTTTTTACCATTAAGAAAATTACGTTGAGCCGAAGACATTTTTTTTTTATTTTTCACCGAAATTTCACGAGAAAAATCGTTAATAAAAAAAAAAAAAACTAATCGAGTAATCGCAAAAATCCATTGCTACTCTTCAGATAATGTATCTAAAAGTAGTGTGTACAAATTTCAGAGCAATCGGACCGATAGTTTACGAGATTTACGTTGTACCATTTCGAAAAATGTATAGTTTCGAGATAATCGTACACACTACTTTTAGATACATTATCTGAAGAATAGCAATGGATCTTTTGCGATTACTTGGTTAATTTTTTAATTAATTTTTTTTTAAGAATAGTACCCATCTGGCGAGCGCTCAGGGTGGCCAGACGCCTTAAAGAACTAATAAACATTTTTTGTTTTAAGAAACGTTTAATTTATATCGTCATAACAGCCGATGACGTAGACGATGATTTTAAAAACATAGGTTTGCGGCGAGCAAGATTTCTCTGCAATGGTTTACCTGAAAACAAAGACAAAGGTAGATTTCGGAAGTAGATCAGTCTAGCGGGTCCCTGAACGAAGGATTTTCGAAAAAATTAATTTAAAACAAGATGGCGTACATTTGAAGTTGATTTTCAATTTTTTCACTAAAATTAAGTGATTCAATGCAGGATAAAAAAAAAAGTATACGAGAAAATAAAAAATCCTTCGATCAGGTGGGACCCATAGCTCATCGAATTTTTATCCGATTCACTTGATTCAACGCTTAAATTGAAGGTAATTAAGTTTATATGCTACTGAACCTCGACTTTTAATGAATTATTATTATAGCATAAAGTTATTGCAAAATAACGGCCGACATGATCGTTCATTTTCATGTTTTTTGCCGCCATTTTTGCAATTAACAATTTTTTTTTTGCAAATTGAGGTTCATGCGCATTTCACGTATCTACTAAAGAAAAAAATTTGTTTTTTAAGGCTGTTAATACACTGAGAGCGTCCAGAAAGATTCTCCATTGGTTACGTCCACTGTTTTGTATTATTTCTATTGCTTCCAGTAATGCCACTGCCTTGGCCGTGAAAATGGAAGAAAAGTCTGGGAGTTTAAAACTATCGCTGAAATTCTCGTCTTCGCATCAAATGGCTCCTCCAACACTGTGATTGTTGTTTATACTAATCTTAGATCCGTCGGTGAATAGGTGGGTAAACTCATCTCTTCCGTCTTGGAACCTATACTTAAATCAATGTTTGGAACTGGAGACTCCGCTAACCTTTTGCCTGATTCCAGATCGATGTCTGGGTTAAATAGTTGGATTGCATAATCGATTTCAAAGTAGGATATGTTGTTGGTTTTGATTATTATATCCGAGTAGATCTTCATATATTCAAAGATCTTTAACAGTCTTATTTTCTCAAAGTTGTTCTCAAATTCAAATCTATAGTCCGCTATATTGTTTAATTCCTCTAATAAGTCGATTACTGTAGAGTTTTCAGATGATAATCTTGTACGAATGTGTTTTGAGCACAGGAAGTTGAATCTGTGTTCCAAAAAGGGGATTTTGGTTTCTGCTAACACTACGTTGTTCGGGGTTGATTGCTGGTACCCCGTGGCAATTCTGAGGCATTTCGCTTGCATTTTTTTCTAATTTTTTGAAAGAAAACGGGCTACATGGCGAAAGTTCAAATTTCCCGCGGGAAATTGGTGTCGCTATCTAGCGGTGAAGAACCGAACTATTTTCGGAGTTTGGTCAGCGCCTCTATCGGGAAAACGCTCAAGTTTGTCGTCGAATAGTTGAAGCTATCACTGCTAGATGGCGTCACTTCCATGCTATTTACCATCACCGGTCGGTACGTTATCACCATGTCGGTAAAAACCATGGAAATAACGCCATCTAGCAGTGATAGCTTCAACTATTCGGCGACAAACTTGGGCGTTTTCCCGATAGAGGCGCTGACCAAACTCCGAAAATTAGTTCGGTTTGTTCGCCGCTAGATGGCTATTCATTTGAGCGAAAATACCGGGAACCCGCAAGAGAAACTGTGACAGTTTAAAAGTTTATAAAAGACTAGTAGAATTATAAGAGGAACAATAATTTACTATGCCAAAGAAGCTTGTAATTAAAACTTTTCTTTATAGTACCAAATGAATATTTTTTTACAATGTTGCTTTATTGAAATATTTATCAATAAATCAAAATATAAAAATAGTTATAATTCAAGGCGTTCAGACTTTAGCTATTGCAGCGGTTAAAAACCATGTATGTTCGAAAATCTGTAATTGAGCGACTGTGACTCCTGCACAGCTTACACGTATAACCGAAGTGACTGCGATAAACAAGCATCACCTCGAAATGCAAACAGTTAAGGTCCTTGCTTCGTTCCACAAAAGCAAGTGTTCTCGCATTCAAAAAAAGTATGTTTTCAAAAATGTTTTTGAATGTAAAAGAGAAGAGAGAGGGAGAGAGAGGGGGGGGGAGTAGGAGTGAAAAAGGTAAGTGTATGAACAACATCCGAATACCTTATCGAGTCGTTTCTTTAAATTACCTATCATGTTTCCAACCAGCTTCCTGTTAGACGTTGCATAATTACTTTAAAATTTATCTTCAATTTATCTTCTAATTTTAATGTTTGCCAATGATCCTATGGTAACATTATAATTCGAATTATAGAGGGTTAATTAATGATGGACAAGGTGTTTGAAATATAGGTCTAGGTACAAGCGTAAAAGTATTTATTTAAATCGTCTCAATTATGGTATGTGATATAAATGTGTACTGCAGCTACACGCTTGTTTTTCCCCCTCTTTTCATTCATTTTACTCATGATATAAAGTGACAAACACTAGTGCTCTCGAATCTTGATTTCGTACTCGGGAAGAAAAATCACGTGCCCACGGGATACAAAAAAATATATAAATGCAAAAAATTAATGCTGCGTTTCCATAATACCATCGGTAAGGTAACCACAGACACCGTGAAACGGTATCTAAATCTATGCATTCCAAAGAATTCCCAACGGAAATAAACGTCGAACAACTTGTTATCAGGTATCTGTTAAACCAATCACTGTGTGTGAACTCAATTCTTGTGGGTACTTTATAAAAAGAGAACTGTTCTTCCCTCTTTCGTATTGACTCGAAGCTACTACTCTGTTATACACTCTCACGATGGTCGACGCCAACCATCGATTTCCTGATGTAACAGATGTCGTAACAAGTTAGAGATAAAAAAAAAAAAACTCGATGCATGGAATAACTTATTTTACTACCAGACCTGAGTAGTCAGATATTCCTTGATAGATTCCATATCTCTAGCGAGCCATGCAACGTTCAATCTGATAGATTCGACACTTTGTTGAACTGTTCTCTCGGTTCCTGGCGTTGGATGATCTTTGAAGAATTCTTCGACGTCTTTGGCCTGTTCCTCGGTGACAAAATTCTCGGTGATGACCTTAACCAATCTCGACATCAGGAAACCACCTCCGTAACGATCGCGAAGCGTTTCCCAATTTCTCTTGAAGAAGTCCCATGCCATGATGCGGCCTTTGTATGTCATCGATACCGACATGATCGCGTATACCGCATCCTGAGCTCTTACTTCGTCGCTCATAGCAAACTCGAGAACCTCTGCCAATAGAGTTTCGTCCTTGATCGCGCCTAAAGCTCTCAATATTCTGTCCTTCTCCTCGTGCAAATCAGCTTTGGAATAAAGCTCCAACATCGTTTGATAAGTATCCGCATCGCCATTGGAAAGGACAGTTCGATAAACGGGGCTACGCAAATCGGCATTGAGGTGCTGCTTTTTAGTTACATACAAGTCGAATCGTGTCTTTGCTTGTTCTATAGTATATGTATCGTTTAAGGCTCCCATACGACCCAACACCAGGGACCTCAAAAGATTATCGCAGTGGCTTTCCAATTTGTTCGGTATCCATCCCAATTTCATTGTTATGTCTATCAATAAATTACACCCCCACGCTTCGAAGGAGTCTTGGAAATCTAAATGGGATATAAGAATTCCGATTTTCCTGAGGATATTATCTATACTAGACCATACAGTAAAATTATCTTCTTTTTGGAACGCTTGCATAAGCTGTAGTAATTCTACGGTTGGTGCGCGTCCAGCTTGTACCATGGCGAACAAATCATCCAAAAGACCTAGTCTGTCCAAAGGAGGTAGCGCGCGATCTTTAACCGCGGGTAACAACAGGGACAATGCCTCTGGACTGTAATAAGTCCGATAAAAGCCGACCGTTCCAGGATTGATCTTCACCCAACTGTCCGCGGAAACGTTTTTGACTTGAAAATCTTTCGTTTTTTCATCCAGCAAATCAGTGAGCACACATTCCTCCGGATTATTTGACGTGCTTACGCTGATTGGAATCATCCATAAGCTATTCTCGGTGTCCGAAGAACCGTCGGCCAAAAATCTTTCTTGGGATAGCGACAAAATTCGGTCGTTGCCTTCTTGACGATGTCGAACTTTGACAACAGGAAAACCTTGCTGCTCGGTCCAAGTAGACATCACGCTTCGTACATTTTTACCGCTGGCTTCTTCCAAAGCATCCCAAAGGTCTCCCGTTTTCGCGTTAGCATAACTATGCCGATTAAGGTACAAATTCATACCCTTGCGAAAATCATCGTCGCCGATATAAGCGTGTAACATTCTAATGACGCATGCACCTTTGTTGTAAGAAATCTCGTCGAAAATTTCGTCAATCTCTGAAGGATGACCAACAGGTACTTCGATCGGATGGCTGTTCTTCAAAGCATCCAATTCTAACGCTCCGATATACGTGTCTGTCACAAATTGCGTCCAAATATCGTATTCTGGGAATAGATCAGCAACGCATAAAAATTCTACGAACGTCGCGTAACCTTCGTTTAACCACAAGTGCGTCCACCATTCCATGGTTACAAGATTTCCAAACCATTGATGTGCCAATTCGTGTGCTACAACCAGAGCGATCCACTGCTTTCGAAGAGCGGAAGTATTATCTGGATCCACTAAAAGACAAGTTTCGCGGTACGTGACCAGACCCCAATTTTCCATAGCTCCTGATGAGAAGTCGGCAATCGCAATGAGATCAATTTTCGGAAGCGGATAAGCAATTCCAAAGTAGTTTTTGTAATAAGGTAACACCTTAACTGCTGTTTCCAACGCGAACCTGCCCTGTTCTTCCTTCGATTTTGGCGTGAAAACACGTACTAATACACCGTCGCTAGATTTTCTGTCTATGTAATCAAATTCGCCGATCACCACGGCTACCAAATACGTCGACATAATTGGCGTGGTTTTAAATTCAAAACTATCAGTTTTACCGTGTGTGCTCAATCTTTTGAGAGGCTGAAATAAATAAACGAACATTTAAAAAGAAATTGTATAATTAGTTCAAATGGTTAGTTTTCATTTAAAAAAGAAAAACAAATAAAAGAAACACAAGTGCTAGGCGCTGCTTACCATATTAGAAAGTCCTATATAAGTCCTACTTGGTGTATGTACGGTAATGTCAAACGTAGCTTTAAGCGCTGGTTCATCCCAGCATGGGAAGCAACGTCTAGCATCTGTTGGTTCAAACTGAGTGACAGCTGCATATTTAACTTCTTTATTTTTTCTGAAAATACATATAATATTTATTATTTCAAAGATGTTAATCAATACTTATCATATTTGATAAGTCAATAAGCAAGCAAGAAAGTACAAGTTGTACTGTAAAAGTAACTTTTAATAATGATGTGTTCCAACAAGAAAACACTTCTTCATTTCCCTTACAAAATATTAAAACTTACAATTGAACAGAACATCTTGCAATGACAAAGTTACTTTTTTTCTTTCATTTATATGCAACAATATTGTGAAAGTTATAGTACCCAAGATATTTGCTTCTATAGAAGCCTTTCATTTTATCATTCATCATTCCCGCGAATTCCAATTGCAAAAATCCACATTTGCCAGTTGGCAGATTTCTACCAAGTACCAAAGTAACTGTCTCTTCGGATGTAGAGACCTCTATTTTCTTTATTGAGAGACAAGGTCCATCAGTAAGATGGAAACTTACTTTCTTCAGATCGATGTCCAACATGTTCAGGACAATAGTGTCCGTAGATTGCTTTACCTGAAATATTAAAATATTACTGATAAGAGGGTAAACGATCAGAGAAGCACAATGTGTAAGAACATATTGCACTACAAAAAGAGAGATTAAATGAATATGTTTCATGTAATTTTGCTTATGCTCCAGATTGTTTTAATTATTAATCTCGATAGGTGATCTAGATTGATTGTACTTACGTCAACATGCACAGACTCTTTGCCGGTGAAAGTAAAAGTGTCGAAGTCCGGTATCAAAGTAATATCATAATGGTAGGGCAGAACGTTCGTGGGCAGCCGGCGAAACGGCTGTTTTTCTGTACTCGACATCGCTCGATGTTGAATCGCGATCCGCAAAAATCTTAAACACCGAAAAATCTTGAGAGTCGTTTTCAGCTTTCCCTTTTTGCCGACTCACAACGCGAAAGTATCCACTAACACAGAAAGCCCGAAAGCATTGCAAACGCATGCGCGACCTGCAAATTACGGCAAGATGCGAATGAACATGGAACCAAAGAGTATTAGATAGAGTGGAAGGTATGCGTATACGATTCATAGCACCTCTAGTATCCCAGATCCGAACTTTTAAGGAATCGTTTAGAGCGTGTAGTGCAAACATATGTATTATATTTTCTGTGCTTATATCGTTATACCTGCTTATACCGTGTGCGTCTCTTGTCGTGTTATTGTAAATTTCGACGTTGTTTCCTAATACATACGTAAGTATATTTTAGATAATGTTTGTATGTTTTAATAATCAACGTAAAAGTATTCTAAATTATTTCGCGTATTTCATATTATTTGAGCGTTATTTTCGAGTTATCCTTTGTTCGAAATTTGCGCGTCGGTCATGGCCAACAAATAAGTTTTTTTTAGTAAATTCCAAACATTCTTGTTCATCGCGGCGTCCGATTCGAAGCATTTTATACATAACTTAAAGCTACATTTAATAAATTACATATATGTATAATTTGATAAAATGTAATTGTAGTATGCTGCTGTGTTCTCATGATATTTACATATTTGTATTTATTATTTTTAACGTAAAATGCCACATAAATGTGCCATGGCAGACTGCATGCGTAAAGCAGGAAATGCTGGAGTAATATTGTTTTCATTACTGAAAAATCCTGCTATGTAAGTACACAGTATGTTGTTTTATGCGAATATTTGTTACACATGTAAGGGAAGAAACATTAAAGATGACTTTATCCTTTGTAGATGAGACAAGTGGTTTCAGTTTGCGAACATTGATGCCAGAGAAAATAGGAGCATTCGCATATGTAATTTAATATTTAAATAATTTTAATTTTTAACTAATTTAAAAACTTAATTGTATAATCGCGAATACATATTTTAAAGAATATATTGTATGTTTATACTGTACAATAATTTATTATATCCTACCTCTCTCTTAATTTTTACTATTATGTATAAATAATTCCTAAGTATAAACTAATATAACTACTATATAACTAAGTGTAAGTATAAACTTATATTACTTAATTGTAACATGTTTCATAATTATATATACTTCATTATATGATATAACTTCAATCTTTTTTACAGAAATCTTGTCGCAATAAAGACGCGCAACACTGTTTCATGATACACTTTATACACTGTTTTAACTTTTTAAAATATAAATTCTAGCATGAAAGATTTGTTATGCGTCTTTATTGTGATGTAAGTTCACAGAATTCAAATTTGTGATCTGAGATTTCTGGGATTATAGAACTATGGAGCAACTTGCGGAGTGAGGCGAAAGGAGGGGGTGCTTAATACGGTTTCCACTTACCAGAGGGCACTGAAACTCGTATACGATTTTTTATATAGCGCTCTTATGGGACCTTCCACTCTATCTAATACTCTTTGCATAGAACTATTACGCCAAGAATCACGTGCTCGATGTCACTATATAACATGAAGGCGCAATTTTCGATTTTTGATAAAGTAAACTAAAGAATAGTAAATAAAGGAATGCTTTAATGAGGAATAGCGAAGAGTAATGAATATAAGTCAATAATTATGAATTGCAAGTCTTAGTTTAGTTGTAAGTTTCTTTAGACTTTTACGAAATGTAACACTGTTAGAAAATAATATAATTAATACATAAAACATAATACGAATACTATGAATTAAATACAAAGAACAAAATAACAATGGAATAAAATATATATAATAACAAATAAGTAACTATGTATTGCTGTTCAAGAATAATAGCATAGATAATTTCTCTGCTTGCAATCTGTTTCTTTTTTCCGTTAAAAGTAATCCTGCTTTAGAAAATATTCTTTCGCATGGGACTGAAGTAGCCACCACACAAACTAAATGATCTACTAATTTACTTAATAAAGGAAATTGAAATTGATATTATATGCGGTTTTTTTATGCAAACTATACATATTGAAACATTTTATAAAAAGTAATTTAATTAAGATCGAGAATTGTGATCACATAATTCTAGCAAGATAAAAGAACTACGATCACGCTCGTGTATGAAATTAAATCACCATCGTGATCGTGATTTTTCGATCACTGTGATAAATAACGGTTAGTGATTTTGCACGCCATCTCTACTGCTTACTCGTAACTTTGGCATGGGGGATGTTGGTTACGGACTACACTATAGCTTGAGCAGTCCATGTATGTATGGCCGAAGTGCTATTCTGCCTTGAAGTCACGTGGTTTCCCAGTGAACCGTAGACATGCGTCTATGCAGCGAGCAGACCGTACATCAGAATTTTGTCCACCTCCGCTCGCAGTTAATTTGCGCGCCGCGAGATGGCGTTAACGAAGCCTGCATAAAAATTCATTCGAACTACCGCACTCGATGCGAAACGCATACACCTGGATCGATGTGGATCGGCCAGTTTCAGACTTTTGTCTGTGGCGCGAGGCAGTGGGGCTGTGGGAATATAAAAGACTTCTTGGGAGAAGTTTGTTCTCGCGGATGAGTTGTTCAAGGTAGTGGTGGCGTGCGCGAGCACCCGCCGTAGATCCAGGAAGTTCCAAGTAGAAGATACCCGGGCCCACGAAGGTTACTCACGAGATCCTCGGCCTCGAGTCTAGGCGTGTAAACGTTTTGCAAGGTTTTCACCGGGGAAATTATCGGCCGCGCGTACCATTTGCCAGAGCACACGGCGCGAGATCTTGAACGGCGAACGGTAGAGAGGAAACGTTGGTGTTTTTCATGGCGATCAGTTCATCAGGAAAGTGTCGTACGCTACCACCGATGTACGAGACACGGCAAAGGTGAAGGTGGTGCTCGCCGGACCTGACCTGCCCGAGAGAAACATCACGGAACGTAGCTTCTCTCGCACACGCATACACACACACAGTGCGTCACCGCCCATACGTGATGTGTTTCGTGCGTGCGAGCGAATGAGTAATCATGTACTGTCAGGACAAGGGCTCGACCGCCTCGAAGAGCAAAGAGGGTAAGTTGACGCCCGCGCGAGCTCCGGCTACCAGAAGTAATTCTCTCGACTCCTTCCCTTCCCTTCCTCCCTCCCTCCCTCCCTCCCCGCCCCTCTGCCCTTCACTACTCCCCACCTTCTTTTCCATTTTTCCACAACCTTAGATCGCGTGCCCCTCGTCGTCGGACAGTTTTTCCTGTCCTTTACCCTCCCTACTTGTATTTGTTCACGGATTTCGGTTTTTCGCGCTGCACATGTGGACTCTGGTAAAACACGAATCAAGTAGGTTGGAAAGTGTCAAAAGTTTCGTGATTGTAGGGGTGGATGTTGCCAGGGCCGGCTTTACGGTGCACCGCATAGGGGATGCCTCCGGTTAGGAAACGTTTCGGCTAGAAAAAGAAAAGAGACATTCCTGAGATTAATAAAGAAAGAAAATCACAATTATAAAATCTAGCTTTATTATAATCTGATAAAGTGGAGCCGATAAAATCGACAAGTCTTCGAACTTAAAGCCAACGAATCAGTTTTTAAAAAAATTGTCTACGCTTCACGGGAAATTAGTAACGTGCACGATAATATTGTTATGTAATGAAATATCATATATAAAAATTGTATATAAAGAGTATATAAAGGTATCATTATTATATAAAAAAACAAAACTAGACGTAATTCTTACTGGTTTTGGAGCAATCCAGGAGTAAATATTTATTCCTCGACTTTGTATTATGTGCATTTTATATTAACGGTTTTTTACTTTACAAGTTTCTTTCAGAAATATTTATATACCTTCAGCATTACTGCGTCGAAACGACGAGAAAAAATTATATACTTATTTCTAGATTGCTCCAAAATTGATAGGAATCACGTCCGCTTTATTATATAATGTTCGATACTGCTATTAAACTGAAAAACTCAAGTTTCTATATTTCTAATTTGTAACGTGAATTAGAAGGGCTGAGTGATTTGGAAATTGCACCGGGGCGCCGGTGATTGTAGCGCCGGCCCTGTAGACGTTGGTGCGACGGAGAGAGACAAAGTGACAGGCCCAAGAGAGTGCGGCAAAGAGTGAAGGGGCGAGGAGAGTGTGTCGTTTACAAATGAAAAAGGTGGGGGGTGAACAGTATGTATTTCGAAGAGAGAAACGGATCGTGTACATTCTTGGCGAAACTTTTTATTAAACTTCGGCCGTGTAGACGAGTTTATCAAACGCGTTATTGCATCGGAGCCGTGCATCGTCACCTAGAGCGCGATTATTGGTGTTTGCCTTCCATTGCCGCGAAAACGTCACTCGTTGAACGCGACAGATGCATGAATGGAGAAAAGTGCTATTGTGTACGAGGAAGCATGCAGAACACAGTGAAACGGGATGTGGAGTCAGTAGCCACTCTAAAAATTATCAACGTAATTTACCTATCGTTATTCGACACGTACGACTAAATTTTCATTAGTTCATCGACCTGTGTTAACGACACGTGTGTGCACATATACACGTATACGCATTTTTATATCGCACACAACCGTAAACATATAAGATAATACGTGCAGGGTGTCCCGACAATCGTAGTATAATCGAAAATGGAGTGTGATTCTTTATGAAAAAATAAAATCAGAAATATAAAATAAAGTTTTTTTTTTTTTGTAGGGCCATAACTTATTGAGAAAAAACAATTTTGAAAATCTGTCTGGTATGAATCTGAAATGGTATTTGTTGTGCTATGACAACTTCTGAGGCGAGCTGATGAAATTTGATTGCTGTTATTACTCCAGCTCCTTCATCCTTGCAAACATTCAGATTGAAAGTGGGAAATAGTAAGATGGAGTGTGATATGCTTAATATGGTATGATCAGTTTTAAGAAGTGGTGGGAATAACTTTATGACAGTTTCTCTGACAACACTATAGATGTGTTTATATTTGAATTTATAAACGGTCTGGGAAGTTACTGTGTTATTCTTGTTTGTGAAATTGTCTTGATTGTATATAATATATTTCTGTAGAAAGTCATTAAAAATCAAGACAATCGTATGCATCAATGTGCACAACCTCCAAAGCTGTTTTTATAATACAACAAATGTTTATTTATTATTTTTTATGTATTTCTCTTTTTCAATTGTAATACAATTATTGGGATACCTTGTATGTATACACATGTTCCCGTTAAGAATTTAATTGCTCAAAGCTTTTTAATAATAGAATTTATAACAGAATACGAGTATAGTTCTTGTTACTTAAATTCAAACTATAGGTTTTTAAAAGATAGCAAGAGAATAATGAATGCATGCGCAGTGCATTCTAATAGTGAATTTACATTATTCCTATTATTTGCTTGTGGTAATTTGTAGCCTTGTAACATCGATAGAATAATTTTACCAATGGTACAAACAAGTGTGTCTATTATCTTCTTCAAATCGAGCATATGTGCTCTTATACTACTTAAAGTAAAGAAGAATGTCATATGCATTTGTGCAAACAGTTATATGCTTTTTTGGTCTATTGGTTCATTGTTTCAATAAATGGATTGTTACATAGTATAATCTTCCCTTCGTTTAACAGAAAGAGAATGTTATTTATGTATGTGAAATAGACTATTGTGTTCTTATTTTTTTGAAGTTTTCATTAATAATGTTAGATACAATTCACTTTATTCAAAATAGATATATCCTACGTTTATCCTTGCCACCATTACTCATAAAATCATGAAATACTGACATTGCACATTGCATGATGTCATCATATATGTAATAGTTCAGTGTTTCTCAAACTAGGGTTTATAGAGTGTCAGGAATAAAAACATATTATACCATCATTTTTATTAAGATTTTCTAATCTAAAGAACGACAAAATTTGTTTTTTTTTTTTTTATTCTTGGCTTAAAAACAGTTAATTTAATATATTTACCTATGGACACTTTAAGAACACAATTTTTTCATACAGAAATATTCATTCCCCAAAGAAATATGTTAACCGAAGGGCTTTAGTGACTCTATTATTTTTTATTTTTACAAGTTGTGTTGAGTGAAAGCAATACTGTCATTGCTCCTCTTCTTAATTTCTGAGGAGCAGCATCATCCATCTCTTTAAATTTAGGTTTGTACAATTGTTTTTATTATTTTATTAACAAAATTTATTATCACAGAATTGGAGATAATACTAAACAATTGTTAATATATATTTAATCAAATAAAAGCAAAACCAAAATTAATTTTTGTATATAATTGTTGTGAATTGTTTTAGTTAAAACATAGAAAAAATGCAACTTAAATTATATGAAGCTATTTAAAAAATGAATCATATTTTTAGATAGTAGTTTTGAGTTATATGTATTATAAATATATTAATTTAATTCTAGTTTAGGGTGTGTAACAGAAATTCTTTATTGAGGGCAGGGAGGGTAGGTCTGTGTTAAGGTAAAGTTTGAGAAACACTGTAATAGTTAATCATGTTTGAATTATTCTGAGTTTCTTGGCTACATGTTATAGTTCGCGGATATCTGAATTATTTATGTATGTTTGTTTTGATTTACAGTTGCTAAAGATTGCGCTTATTATGCACAGGGTCTGTGACAATGCGGGAAAAGAAGGGAGGTGCTCTTAGCAGGGTACAAAAGCTGAAAAAACGACTTAGCCACAGCTTTGGGAGGCTTTGTAAGTATAATTAGATTTTACTTACAATTTTAAGGAATGTTTAGTTTTTTTTTACTGTTCTGAAGATTATTTAAAATGGATACTTTATATTTATCAATCAATATTTTATATTTTTTATTTCAGTTTTATATATCAATGTAATTTGATTACTTAATCTAGTTATGCTACTTTTTCATTGCATAACACATATTGTAAAAGTATTAATGCTCCTGTAGAGATATCAAAGGTTTCATACTTATTGTTATGTAATAATTATTTGCTATTTATTATTATAAATTATTAAATTATTTCATGATACAGCTACTGACATGTTATTTAAGAATTTATTTACGTAGTATCAGTTTATCAATAGTACTGTTTTATCTGGATTAGCAATATCAAAAGAAGAGGCTGACGATGTTGCAAACAGGGGTCAACTGCCATATAATGGCTATTCCGAGGAGTTCCTAGACCGTTTGGAACCAAACGGCAATATACCTGCAGATAAGGATCGCCGTTATGGTAAGTGAAAAATTAATTAATCGCAATAAATATAATAATAAGCCGTGTTCTCAAATATCTTAATAATGTACTTTCGTATCTTTGATCACATTAAAATTTGCTTTAAGATAAATATGAAACAATGTTTCATTTATCAAAGTAAATAAATTGTTGCAGTACACATGAACACTTATCGGAAAGCTAAGTATTTTATTTTTTATTAGAGATAACAAATTGTGTGGAATGACTGTCATAAAATGTAATTTATATTGGCCTTTGATAACTATGCCAATCATTTTATCACTTTAACAAATATTAGCAGTCAGATATGCAGTTTGATCTATGTAATATAATAATATTGTATTGTTCAGCGAAGGTGCATTATGTAAACTAAAATGTTATGTATTGATAAAATATTGAGAAACTATAATTCTACGTGGATTCCTATTGCTGTTATTTTAAAGAAAGTTTTAAGGACGAAATTGGATGTCATAGAATGGACAGGTATGGGCGACCATGAGAGAGTGCATCGGCAGCTTTCCGTTTCTAGTGATTCCAAGCTTCTCGACGAGGATATACGCGAAGAAACAAGAGTTATCTTGCGACCTCGACGTCCACCACGACCCAAGTCAGAGGTCTTCCTTGGGCCAGATCCACCTCCTAGAAGAACCAAAAGATTTTCAGCATTTGGGGTAATGCTCCATTTGCGTGTATTTATTCTGTTCATGTCCATTGATAAGTTCGATGTTTACAAACATTTATGCTTTCGCTTACAGGGAGATTCTCCTTTTGGTAAATCTGAAGCTTATGTAAAACTGGAACAATTAGGAGAAGGATCGTATGCCACAGTGTTCAAAGGCTATAGTCATCTTACAAATCAAGTGGTGGCACTTAAAGAAATTAGACTGCAAGAAGAAGAAGGTGCTCCATTTACTGCCATTCGCGAGGCAAGCCTTCTTAAAGAATTGAAGCATAGCAATATTGTAACCTTGCACGACATAATTCATACGCGCGAGACACTTACTTTTGTTTTTGAATACGTTCATACCGATTTATCTCAATATATGGAGAGGCATGGGAGTGGTAATGGAGGTTTGGATCCACGGAACGTTAAATTGTTTTTATTCCAACTGTTAAGGGGATTAGCATATTGTCATCGGAGGTGAAAATATACACATAATTTAAAGGGGGTATTCGTTTTTTTCTTTCATCGAAAGGGGAAGCAATTGTTAAATTTATGTTAGAGAAACCACGAAATACCAGAATCGTTGAAAAAAATGAGATACAACAAAATGGCGGCGTATACGTGAGAAATATTGATTTTTTCGAAACATTTTTTAATTTTAATTCGTTATTGTAAAAAAAAATGATTGTAGATATTTTGATACTTCTCCCAGTATTAGAGAGATCTAATCAAGAAAAAGGAATACCCCCTCGAGACATGTAATTTAATGTTACGCGTTAATAATTTGACTATATGTTTATCTAGGAGGGTACTACATAGAGATGTAAAGCCACAAAATTTATTAATCAGTGAAATAGGAGAACTGAAGTTAGCAGATTTTGGTTTAGCAAGAGCTAAATCTGTACCGTCGCATACGTATTCGCACGAAGTTGTGACTCTATGGTACAGGCCACCCGACGTTCTTTTGGGTTCCACAGAGTATTCTACCTCACTTGACATGTGGGGAGTAGGTTGCATATTTATGGAGATGTTGACTGGTGAACCAACATTCCCAGGTGTACGCTGTACGTACGACCAACTTGATAAAATATTCAAAGTATTGGGTACCCCTACCGAAGAAACTTGGCCTGGTGTCACACACCTGCCAGGATACAAACCACATAGACTGGGATTCTATCCTCCACGAAAATTGGGTCTTTCATTTCCTAGACTCTATGATATTGCTGATGGCGATAGTATGGCGTCGTCGCTTCTACAGCTAAATCCTGATCAACGGATAGGAGCTGAAGAAGCATTAAGGCATCCTTATTTTGCCTCTCTTCCTAGAAAACTATACGAGTTGCCTGACGGTGGGTTTAAATCGAATTGAATTATTTAAAACGTAATGTACTTTTCAGTGGAACTACGATATGCTATTTATTGATTTTTATTTCTTTACAGAAGTATCGATATTTAGCGTTGAAGGTTGTCATTTATATACAAATTCGAGGCACGGGTGTGCAGATTCACGTCACACGGCTCTTAAGACTTGAGGTTAAGAGTAAACATAAAAGAAGTAACTAATAAGTAATTCCCAAATTCACACGTTCAGTGAAAACGTTCATTTTCATACAATTCAGATCCACACAGGCGGTATGCCATGACTCACTTAAACGTCATTTCCACGCGCGTCGGTCGCTCTTTCTCAGGGCTGTTCCACAAATTCCAATCATTGTTCATACAACACTCGCATACACACGCGTACACATTATTACGACCTTCGTTCTTGTTTTCGTGTTTCTTTCTTTGAAAAAGACTATTATACTTATCAAGTGAATTAACGATTATAACTGGCAAAGAAAATACGAAAGTAAGCTATCTGTGGCTAAATGAAGTAAAACGATTTTATGAGATTCGCACGCTCGATTTAGAAAGCAAAAGCACGCACGACCCATCCTCGCACTTCGTCCAAATACTAGATTTAGATTGATACCAATCAAAAAAAAAAAAGTACTATACCGCCTTGCGTCTCTCGACCCCAACCTGAGTCAAATTTGGAGTTGGCGGTTGCTGGTTAGAGAAAATATAATGAAATAATTATAACTTAGGAAAATTCTGGAAGACCTGTAATACTTTATATAAATTTTATGCTGTTTTTTGAGTCTACCGTTGGTTGCTGAGACAATTGAATATATTGGTATGTAACGAAAAAAATCATTGTTCGAATTAAACTAGTTGTTAATTATATGAACGTGATGATAGGAAATAAATAGAAAACTAAGAATATAGGGATATCAGTATGAATCAAGTGTCGTAGCTACCAACATCGTGAAAACACGGCAAGACTTACAAGCAACTTATCGCTGATAGTATCGACGGTAGTGATCTAGTTGTAAGAATTAATATTAGCGTACTAGCGTCGATAGAGGTTTATATCGACATTACAAAGTAGTATCTATCGATGATAGTAAATCAAGAACGAAGTAATAATTTTAGACCTAATCGAATCCAATTTGTTCAATCGCTCGTATACTATAAAACAGCCAATGGTGCTTGAACGAATTGTAGGAGAAAAAAATGTTAATGATTTTTGTATTAGTTATTTAGAAATGATTGTTTGGCGAATTTTGTTTTCGAATGGTTTTACAAAGCCATGTATCTAAATGAACCAACTTTAATAACGTTGCAATAGTAACATAGGATAAGGTAAAATGGTGTTACAGTCCTTCCGAGTTTTGTCTAAGCTACGATGATTACTACGGTAATATTACTCCTTTTAGTAGTTACATTTATACCGATTTTTCAACACACTTATAAAAATATCAACGAGGCGAAAGCAAAAAAAAAAATGAAAAAAATATTTCGAAAAAATTTGAGACATGTTATTGCTACTATTATTACTTATTACGATTATTATTTGACAAAAGACGCGCAGAAGGTAGATTGTACATAGAGCAAACAGGTTCGTATTATTGATGACGCTGAGATAGCTGAGCTGAGACTAATAAATGTGACTTTGTAATAAATTAAAGTGTAGTTCGGTACACTCTAGACCCTGTTCTTCGTTAGGTTTTCCATGTGCAACAACCTACAAAATTGTTTTAGGTTTTTGATGTAACATAATACAGAACCACTTGTATTTGTAATACTTATTCTGCTTAAGTATTGATTTTATACACATTTATTTCCTTATAATTATATTTTATTTGTAATTTTTCTAAGAAATTATTGATATTCAAATTGCTTCAAACTTGTACTGAGAAAGATAAAGAACTATGTTTTTGAAGTACTTGTGTATGTTTAAAAATTCATACCTTATATGTTTTTCAAACGTAATATATGCATAAGATCCTTCTAATAATTATAAAATATGTTTAATATAAGCATCTTAAAGGTGAAGAAACCATTTCTCTGTTTTATAATTCTATGTGTAAAATGTGATACTTTGGAAGCTTTGCAAAAGTAATCAATACCTTAATCAATATTTTATTGATCAAGTAGATCGTTTACTATAATTCATGAAATTATTTAGCATTGGAAAGATTAATAGTGTTAGTTTTAATTTTATAAATACATTTTATCTTCTCGTCTATAAAGCATGGGAATATGGTAAGGTTTGACAAAGTTGGGCAAAAATTTGACCACTTCCTTTCAACTAATAAACTAATTTCCTTGATAAGATTAAAAACTTAGTTGTCAGAAACAAGACTGATCTAACTTGTTCAGCAACTCCACGAAAATTATATATTGATGTCCTTACCATATCAATCTCTTTTGGCTCACTTTTTAAATTTACGTATTATAAAACACGTAACAAGGTTAATAAGGACAAATAAAATAATTACGAAATATAATTATCTTAACAAGAAGATGAAGAGAGAAAACGGCAGAGCGTAACATTCCGAAGAGATACGAATTTAATACAGATTACTACTTATGTACAATAATTATAATTCTCCAATGAAAATATATAGAGATATCGAATAAAAATATATAGAAAAAACAAAAACTTATAATACATTAAGTAGAATGTAAAAATGAGCAATTTGCATATTCACACATGCAGTTATTATTTTAGGCTATTACATTAGATATTAGTAATTATATTTCGAGATATATGATACAGTTTCGCACTCAAACTAATTATCACAAGGTGTGCAAAATATTATTAATTCTCTTTGAGAATTCAAATTTGTTTTATTTAAATGAATAGCATAGTAATGAATACTTATCTAGTAATGAGCGTATCGAACTAATATTTCATCCTTTGGCCATCCTTTTACATATAGATGACGCCATGTAATTATGTAAATACCGATCGATACCGATATTACATATTCTATTTCTTTTCGTATAATATAAGGTATATGCAAAAATGCCACCGCTCACTTCTCCGCTTTGTGAGCGGGTTTTAGAACTGGTGGCGTCATCGGTGGGAAAATGCCCAAGTTTGTAGTGAAAATAGTTCCAACTCTTTCTGCTAGATGGCACCACTAACAAATTGATAATCATCGTCGATAATTATTGCTGCGTTAAATAACTATTCGTAACAATGGTAAATTTTGACATATTAATTAATGTATATGGTGCTGTTATGAAGCACAGAATCATATTAATTATGCATTCATGAAAAATAAAGAATAATAGATTAAAGGCGTTAGTTGCGCCATCTTACAGAAATGGTGGGAACTATTTTTACTACAAACTTGGGAAACTTCCCACCGATGGCGCCACTAGTACCAAAACCGCTCACAGAGCGGCTCAGTGAGCGGTGACACTTCTGGATGTACCCAAGGAAATAGTCAGGGCCAGCGTGACCTTTTGCGGGGCTCGGATTCACATGCAAATACTACACTTAAATTTTACAACGAGGAATTATTTATTTACAAATGCTGTTACATACTATATAGGGTGTCCCAAAAATGTTGTAACACCTTGAAAGGGGTGGTTCAGGAGGAGGTGATTTGAAACAACTTTTTCCTCAGCGAAAATGTTGTCCGAGGTTTCGTTATGGAGATATTAAGCGAAAACCCCGACCAATCAGAGTGCGAGTATGCTGGTTGAGCGTAGGCTACGCGGTAGGCGGCTGCGCTCATACGCTACCGCGGCCGCTCCAACGGTATACGCGCGCTCTGATTGGTCAGTGTTTTCCGTTAATATCTCCTCAACGAAGCCTCGGACAATGTTTTCGCTAAGGAAAAAGTTTCAAATCACCTCCTCCTGAACCACCCCTTTCAAGGTGTTACAACATTTTTGGAACACCCTGTATATTTTGTATAATATGAATATTAAATAATAATGCTTTGATGATTTTTGTCACTACTTTCAATTTAATCAGCGCTACTAAAAAAATGTCTTGTATTTGTTAATGATATCATCAGTCTGTAAAAAGTTAATCAGTCATTTTCGTAGACCGCGGGGCCTTTTAAAACGCGGGGCCGGGTTCCAGTGAACGCGCTGAACCTGCCTTGCGCCAGCCCTGGAAATAGTTTTACATCGTACTAGACATTCAGATTCTTATTTATGCAATTTAATATTATCCCCCTTAAACCTAGCAGAAAATATCACACGATGACGATAAGTGAATGTATGTCGCAAAAATGTCTTGCAAGAAATACAACACACATGATGAATATTTATACACATTCAAAATTCTAATGAGAAAATCTGATGTATATTTTATACGTGTATATTGTCCATGCATATGCAAAATTTGTCTATTTGGAATGGCCACGATTTTCTTTTTATACGAACACAGTCGGTCGTACAGTCCTCTTGTGGTCATGCACGAATCTTCGAATGTGGTCAGTTGTTGACCATTCCTGCGCCCTGCGCCAGTCTTCTGACATTACGGAGGATAACATGGCTTTGTTGTCATCGTAAACGATGTCGTGTGTCTCGTAGAGCCAACTGATTTCTATTAATATATTTAATTAAATTAATGAAAGCATGGCACGCGCTTGAGTGGGTTACTATTTTATTCATCAGCCTAGATGGACATGTCATTCTCAGTTAACGTTCGTGTAAAGTGAAAGCTATGGCTGGTGCTGTGCAGGAGGTTAGGAATTCTCTGTCAACAGACAGTAAAGGTAATAATCGTTCCTTTAACAGTTATTTTCATTAAAAGGATCAAATGTATTTTGTTTAAAAGGTAATACCTATTTGCAATACGAAATAAAATGATCGAATTAAGGTTGTTTTTTAACGAATGCAGATTGTGTCATTGATAATTGCTCGCGAAATATATACACGTCATCGGCAATTGGAATATGCAAAATGCCGTCTAATAATTATTGACAGTATGATATTTTTCATGTATAAATCTTATAAAATCTGATGTTTGCGTTGTCCTTTTAGGACATGCTGCCGCGAAAACATCCATATCATATGAAGAGATTGCTACTAAGCTTTTAAATGAAAAACTTTTATTAACTGCTTTGGAATTGCACGCTGAACTATGCGAAGCTGGAAAAGAATTACCTGTTTTGAAGGATTTTTTCTCAAACCCAAGTCATTTTGAAAGTCACAATGTCAAACCGGAACCATATACTTCTATGCGTACGTATAGTATTGTTAAAATAATTTTGTTACTCAAATTAGTTACCTACAAAAGAATTGAAACACTGGTTATTATTTTAATACAAGTTTAATACTTACGATAGTAATGTTTATAAGTTTATATTTATCTATGGATAGAGAATGTCCTCGAGTTACACAGTGTCAAGTTACATGGATTCATAGGTATGTGGTTATACAACCATATGCACCCATTTGTGCCCTTATATATATTTTGTATGTGTGTATGTATTTAGACACTAAAATTTCCTTTCCATAAAAGAGTACATAGAGAATTATTTAATTTTAATTCATTTTTGAAACTCAGACTGTGTAATAAATGTATTGTAGGCAAAGTTGTCCAAATAATGAATATAAATTTTAGATTTATACATCAACTAATTTCCATTTCCATTTCAGTTGTTTCACTAGTTATAAATCTAACATTTTAATATTCCGTTGTGTAAATGTACAATACTTTTTTTATTAAATACATTGTGTATATATAATTCGATTTATTTAGCATTTTGGAATTAATTAACTATGTAAATTGAGCATAGCTATTTAATATATATAAAGATGATACTTTTGTATTCATTTATTAGCTAGATCATCTAGTCAGGCTACTTTAGATTCACTGGACATGACAAGATACTCTGAAGATGGTGGAGGTGTCGATGAAAGAGTAGCAATTTTGGAATTTGAACTAAGGAAGGCCAGAGAAAATATTTCTGCACTTCGTGCGAATCTCACAGTAGTAACAGGTCTTTCTCTTTTTGCTAGTTAAATTTTACATTTAAAGTAACAACATCGCAACTTGATATTATTTATGTTTTAGAATCTGAAGGAACTACACCTGATAAATGTTCTGATAAACATTTAATTAACGAATTACCCATAAAGCCTCACGAGCAACGAGCTTTGAACTTCCTTGTTAATGAATATTTATTAGCGCGGTCTTACAAATTAACGTCGATCACGTTTAGCGATGAAAATGACAATCAAGATTTTGAAGATTGGCAAGATGTAGGGTTGAATATTCCAAAACCTGCAGAATTATTACAAATTTACAGAGAATATATGAGGGTTAATGGATATGATAAATCACCTTCTGCAAGTGTTAGTGTACAGACGGACTTTTGTGTAGAAGAATCTGAAGCAGAAAAAGATGAATTCAAGGAAATGGTTTGTTAACCTTATTTGCAAGCTATTGCGCCATATTAATGTGTTGGATTAATATTTATTTAGAGTACGCATTATTTACAGGTAAAAGAAGTAGATGAGCTTAAACAACAAATTGCGCTATTAGAGCAAGAAAAAGTGAACTTGCAACAAATTATCGCCACAACAAATGAAAATTTATCACAAAACCCAGTTAAGGTATAAACGATATATACATATGAAAAATGTTTTAAAAAAGATATACATTTCTTTCTAGGTTTCTGTAATTCATGTATTATTTTTGTAGCAAGGTAGTAGCGGAACAATACAAACGTTAAATTCAAGTTCCACAACTCCAGATAAGTTTGAACTTCTTGAAACACCACCTCGCGATACATCTACCGCGACGCAAGAACCAGAGGAAGATGATAGCGTATCCGTCGTTGTTAGTCTTGGCGAGACTGATCCTGGCGATAAAGAATGGACGAAAATTCAATTACTTAGGATGGACGTTACGGAAGGATCGGCTATTCTGCCAAATCCACCATCTAGGTATTGTATCTTGACGATTGACATTGTCCGACGCGAATTTCGTTTTGCGATAACCACTGGATGACTAGTGATTATTCCAAAACAGGAAAACGATTTTCATTTTATGAAAGTAATTCTAAATATTTTCCTTGTAGACATTTACCACTGAAATTTAAGGTGGAAGTGATCGCGCATTGTTTAGTCAATATTCCAAGTTCTATAGTTTCCACGGCGGAAGATCCTTTCAAAAACGGAGTTACACGTGACACTCTCGTTCAAATTTTAGCACAAACCTTACCTCGTATCGTACCCAATGTTATACTCAATAAGCGCGAAGAAGTAATACCATTAATATTAAGCGTGATTCGACTTCATACCGAGTCTGCGGAGAGAGAAAAATTACTACAACTTTTGTTCAATCTCAAGAAGAGACCACAGGAGGACGAAAGACAATTAATATTAGCGGGTTAATACACATTATTACGAATGACATACAATTGTTTATAACATACGAAAATTACTTTACTTAGATATGTATGTTTCCATTAGGTTTAGTTGCAATGGCAAAACTTGAGGATGAACCAATGGAAGGTGAAGAAATATTGACCATTTGTTGGGAACAAAGTCAACACAAGTATCCTGAAAAGAGATTGCTAGCTGTCGAATGTTGTTCCGTGCTAGCTCCGTATATGTCCGTTGGTATAAGGAACTCTTTAATGCTCTCTATGCTACAACAAATGTTACTCGAAGATAAAGATCCTATGGTCAGAGCTTGCGTGGTTAGAAGTCTTGCGTTGCTCATAGCTTTAATGGATGACCCTGACAAATATTTTCAGGTATTATATAAGTAAAAATCGTATAATTCTCAATTGAAAGTGTTTAGATACATTGATAACAATTATTTTCACAGTGCGAAGAGTTAGCATTAACAGCACTTCACGATACGTCGCCTATTGTCGTAGACGTCACGTCTTCTTTACTTCTACCAATCTTAGCTCAGTGGGCGCTGTCTTTAAAGAGACTGCAGACTCATCTATTGCCACGTATAATATCTAAAGTAAAGAACCATTTGAAGTCTGGACATTCACAGCATTCGCCAAACAAAGACCACGTCGATGAAGGAAGAACGGTGTCATCGATTTTAGTATTGCAATACTTGCTTCCGCATATGATTGTATGCGTGGCCGATACCGATACAGTTAGAGCGTATATCGAACATGGAATGTCGTCAGACTTACGTGAGTGTGATATCATCAACTTTGGGATAAATTATTTTTAAACCATTATGAATTTATTTAAACCTGTGTTTTTTCATCGTGCAGCCGATGTACTCCTGAACTTGTGCCATTCCAATATCGTTAATCCGAAAGTATTTTACGATGGTGATGTTGATGTAGGAGCTCTTTTAAACACATTTTATTCAAATACCTGGGAGAACGATACGTGGCCAGAATTGGAGTGGTTCACTAATACATTGTATGTTTTTTCTCTCCTTTTTTGATTAGGTTTTTAATTCATAATTCCCTATGTCAATAGTTTGTATGTTTCAGAGTAACGGAAATTTTGGAAATGGTAAAATCCATAGAAATTACACAAGAAGCCATTTTACATGCCCTTCTAATGTACATTCATTATTTATGTTTGGGCTTTGGGCGATATATCACGCAAACACGGGTAATTTTAAAGTCACTGCTTCGTGTTTCATAATTCTCATAAACAAAAAAATCACATATTTAAATATAGTACTATAATTATAAATAAAAGTGCTAGGTACTGATCGAGCCATTTCTGTGTTTGTGATCTAATAGCATTCCGCTTTTTAGATTCAAGCAATATTCCTATCCGATGTGGCCGAACTTGAGCAACAGTTGACGATACTGTCGGCAGATAAAAAAAATATGTGCTTGACTTTGATACCGACATACTTAATTCTGTTGTCTACTTTGAATGGTACAGAGGTTTCTAAGACGTTGAAAGAGTTCCTTGTTGCTTTATCTATGAGTGGTACCAGTATTACTAGTTTACAAATCGCAGTAATTATGTTGTGTGCTGAAGAGCATATGCAGGAGTTTGTCCTTAGTGGTTTATGGGATGGTTAGTCCTACCGATATTTTCAATAGAGATTCATCATATTTTTATTGAATGTTTAGTAGTGACATCATCTTCCCTTTTCTATAGGGGTAGTGCACCAAAGACCTATTGTAAGATGCGCAACTGCAACATTATTTGGTTGCGTAATAGCTCACGTTTGCGATCGGTTAGCAAGCGCTAAGGTAGTTCCAGCAATCATAACACTCGTTAGTGATCCTGATGTGTAAGATATATTTGTAAATACTCTATTTTGAATTATTCCGTTATGATCCATAGGATCTAAAAATTCAATGAGCTAGTATTGATATGAAAGTTATAGCTAGCATTAACATAGGAATTATTCCTTATTTTTAGAACTGTCCGATGCGCTGCAATTCCTTCGCTTGGTCGTTTAATAACGGAGTGTAAAGTGAGAGAGATGCGCGATAAAGCACGTTTAACTTTAGAAACAATTGCTAAAGAACCTCAAGGTATTCCACCAACTTTAGCACTTCCGTTGGTTTCAACATTAGCATTTATTGCTCCAAATTGCCCCCAAAATTACATTGAAGATGGTGAGAACTTGTTAATTTTTGTATTCTTAATTTTTATTATATAAAACTGAAGATACGATTTTCTGTTTTACAGTTATAGCTACACAGTTAACTGGAATAGCTTCAGCAGCATTGCAACAAGGTCGAAAAGTCGATCTGGTCAGTGCTTTGGTTGAGGCATATTCCGTTCTGGTTTATTGTCCACTTAGCAATCAGTGTGTTTCTAATGTCTTACTGCCAGGTTTGAAGAACCTCGAGCAATTAGTTAACCAATATTTACCTCAACAGAAAGAAGCGGTACGATCGCTTCTAAGAGAAGCAGAATCTCGACAGGATCTTACAAAGCCAGCGGAATGGTATATAAATAATATTACATGTCTTTTTAGTTTGCAAACAATTTTACAAGTATTGCTTCTCCGTGTTTATTAGGTCGTTATCAATGAATCCTGGTCTTTCATTATCAATGGCCACCGTAAATGTAGGACAAGGTGTAGAAGATATGAGACAAAGAGTGAGCAAGATATTTCACCAGAAAACTAATTCGTCAAACATGTCAAGTATTTTCCGAAAAAAATAAAATTAAATAGTTGTTCGATTGTATTTATAGGTTAACGTTTCTCGTTCTACTTTACGAAATTTTTTTTAGTTTTATCATTTCAATACTCGGGCATCTAACAATTTTTGTACTTATGAATTTAACGGTACAAGGTAATGCACAAAACTTATAGGAATCAGCATATAATATTACATAAGTATTATTCGTTATAACTAAGATATTAATTTGAGGTTAAAACTTTAAGATTTATAATGAACATCGCTATAGAATGGTGTGCCTTTCAAAATGCAATTTAAGATCGGAAGTTCGTAAAATTAAATTTTGTTGAGGATTAGAGATTACAGAATATAAGATGATAAAAGTCAATAAATAATATACTAATTTCGACTTTCACATGCACAAGTAAATATAACACTGAATTATACCGAGGTAATTGTAACACGCTTTGTAAAATTACTTATTTTAAAAAAATTATATTAAGTGAAATATTACAGCTTGTTATTTATATTATATGAAGTACAGTAAATTTATTAAAAGAAATCTCAAACTACTATTCTGTAGATACTTTATGTATTATATACTGTCATTGTGCTCTTACAAAAATTTTAAAGTATATCCTGGCATAATGCGACAAGAGTTTAATTAATTTGTATTTACTATATTTTAACTCTTATTGAAGTATTTTATAGACACATTAAATATTCGATGAATTGGTTGTGATCAACGAGCGTTAATGACATTAATATATGTTCATTTTTGTATACTTTTCGAGATTTGGATCAAAATAGTTTTATTTTTACCATGTCCATGATTTTGTGTGATACCATAGATCTGTTATACTTAACATATGTATATTTGTACTTAAATCGATCTTAATGTATCTATGTAAATCGCTATTATTATTTTTGCTGTAAACAAATGAAAAGGAATAATCAAAAGGTACAGTCGGATAAGGAGGTTAGAAATACACCTACACCAAATTCAACTCGCGATAGGTCCATTAGATAGCTTATCGAAAACAATACAAGTATGTCGCAAATTTCAAGTCTGTATGTAGACTTGGGATGATAAAAGATTAAAAAAAATTTGATACGTTTAGAATAGAAAAACATATAGTACAGAATTTTCTAAATTTTTATTTAAGAATGAAAATAACTTATAAACAACAGCGTTCATAAGTAACTTTTTTCAATTAAATTGATCGATATTACGTTATTTTCAATTTTTGCCTTTTAGTTGCCTTTTAGGATAAGCTGTCGAATAACTCATCACAAGTCGAATTTTATTTAGGGGTACCACCAACCCCTCTCATCTGCCTATACCCTTTACTTGGAATAGTTTGTATCTTGTAAGAATATTTTATTGTATCTATATATATATATACAATTATATATTTGCCGTATATACATATATATTGATATACAATACATGTATATAATGTATTTAATATATGCGTATATACAATGATTAATAGTTTATCATACTTCATGACCAATGTATCATTACTTTACATACATAAACATGTATATATGGATACACATGTATATGTATCTGTTTATTAAATATTAAATACTGTAGTATGTATTATTACTGTGCAAAGAATAAATTTTATAATATATTTATTCTAAATGCAGACTTAAGTTATAAACATGCTTCGTTTCCTTAGACATGTCAGAAACTCGAGTAAGTTTACGATCGTGGTGGTCAAGTGCCACTTAATTACAACGCACGAAAATGTTCAATAGCTTTCAAATTCTTCTGAACCCTGAGCAATCTAAAATAATTCTAAAACTAATTATTCTTGCATGGACAATTCGCCCGCCGTGACTTTTAAGTTGAACACGGAGGTGTTCGCCATGCTTACGTCTAAGAAACCATCGGTGTAGTACTATTTACATGACTTTGAATTTGAATGTGAACCTGGTGATGAAAAATTTTACAGTAAGCTCTATTGCGAGTAATTGTACGAGGTAAGCCTATTCTAAATCAGATGTGTACTAGTCGAAGGATAAAGTACCGTGGCGTATACTTTCCTTACTATAATGTTATCAAAACAAAAGGAAAGCTATATCACATTTATTGTATACATATATGAACTATGCGATAAATAACAAAAAAAAGGCAAATCTCTTTCCGTGTTCTATATCTACAGTCGTACGCTTGTCCTATTGGATCTCATATGAATGAATGGCATGATATAAAAAAAATTCAACATTCTCATAAATTAAAACAATTACACAATAACAAATAAGAAAAATCGTCGAACGACGTTCCGAAGGAAACGATAAATATACATCTTACTTTCTTTTCCCCAAACAGCAACATCTCCTTTGGGAATTGACTTCATTCTCGCGGAAAAAAAAGAGTTCTTCTAGCAACGAAGAAACATATCTGCGTCCACGCGAACGCTAGACAAATCAACTCATTTATTTAATACAATCCTTAACATACTATGCAGCAATCTTCTCGTTCCGTTTTTCTCTTAATTCTCACGAAGACGACATCTTGCTTCGTCAACGATATAATACTAAAAAAAAAAATGGCTATCTATTCGTTGAAACAGTATTAATATCAGCAAGAGTGGAACAAAGTTAGACAGGACTGACGCAAGTTTGGTTGAGAAGCGGCCTGCTACAAACGCGATGTGTCCTATATCTTCGATGAGCATGGAACGAGTCGATTAAATACTCTCAAATATTCTTTTTCCTCGTTTCACTGTTCGCTGTAAATATATGAGCATACTCTGCTCGCGCTGCTATTGCGGCCAGGACAAATTCTGTAACACACAATCACCAGAAATTAAAAGTGACAATTGCTAGGTACGTAGGTAGATACAGTGGGTGTAGGATGTATTCGTCTACCGATTGGACGAATTTACAAAAAATTTACAAAAAAACTTTTGTGTGAAATTGTAGTTTCTTAACTTCTTTTTTTTTTATAATCAATGATATTTTATATATTCTCGGAAGTCTCTAAAGTAGATATAGTCCAAACAACATTTACTATTGGGTTGTCCGGAAAGTTCATGTCTATTTTTAAGAAAAATTCAAAGGCATATTTGAATTTTGATGTATATTTATTGAATCATATATGTACCATTTTATTCCACAACCTTTCCACCTAGGTGGGAACAGCTGTTAAGGAATGTACACATTGTATTTGTTTTCAGTCGTTCCGATATATTCAGATCTGTATTTCTTACTAAAAATCGGCATGGACTTTCCAGACAGCCCAATAGTTAATATAATTTGTGAAATTAACAAAAAATTGCGAAAAGTGGGTAAAAGTATAGAAGCAATAAGTATTTGTGCGATTCTTATGACGAACCATTTACAGTAGAGTTTGTAATGTAAACACATTAGTTTATTTCTCCGTACGAATTAGAAAACATCCCAGTAAAGTACTTTTAAACAGTTGTGCGAATACTTATTGCTTTAACATTTCTATCGATTAATTGTTTTCTTCTTGTTAATTTCGCAACTTACATAAATAGCTATTTTTTTTTTGTAATCTATCTATTCTAGAGATTCCCGAGAATATGTATTAGGTCGTCCCATAAGTTCGTGCCGAAGACTGTGTCGAAATTTAATAGAAAAACCACAGAAATGTTCTAGTAACGGTATAATGATTATATGAGAGAGGTGAGAAACTATTGTGAAACGAGACAGATTATCTTTTCTTGTAACACTTAAGAGTATGTTTCACATATTAATTTGAGAAATAGAAGTATAAATGGCACGAACTTTCACGACGACCTAATAGAATGTCATTGTTTATAAAAAATAAGTTGATGCAAAGCGTGTTACTATATTTTAACGAAAAACTGGTGGATTTTTGATTTCAAATAATTAGAGTGATCTGTGCGTTGCACGGCGCATTTTCGAGAAGCCGACTTCAAACAGCTGCTGTTCATTCATTTATGAATATTTTTACATAAAAAAAATTATATAGATTATCTAGATGCTAGAAAATAACAAGTAATTAGTTGTAAATAAATATATATAACGCACTCTTCAAAAATAACTTTTTAAATCATTTTAACTTACCAAAATTAACTGACGTGTCGGAAGGATCAATCTTCGCGTGCTGAAAGATCTTATCCGACTCTTCCGATGGTACATCTAACGACAGTTTCAACGCTTTCCTCAGTTCCATTTTACCGATGCACGATAACGATTTTGTACCGCAAACCTGTTAATTACCTCATAAATAAGAAGTACATGGGAAAATTAACATACGTTCGATTCGTACTTACTTCAAACGCCGTCTCGATTTTGTCTAATTCTGTGTTTGCATTCGCTGTGGCTAATACTGTGAATATATACTCCTCGAAGTCTATTTTACCCTTTCCGTTCTAGAATAATTACACCTTTTTTATATTTTAAAGTTCGATGTGTCAATTGTATACACGGTAGCGATCGGATAGTTATTGTCACCTTGCGGATTATTTATTACTGTTATTTATTAACAACAAGTGCGTGCAATAGGGTTATATGGTCTTATAGCTCAATGTTTTATATTAATATAAAGAAAAATGTCTTGTAGATGGAACAATTTTGGAATATGTAAAGATTATAGTTACCTTTCAAAAGACATTACTTTAAACATACTTTTCAGTTAAGAAATTATTTTCTTTTTAGGTCTAGGTATCACGGATACATATAGCTCAATGTTTTATATTAATATAAAGAAAAATGTCTTGTAGATGGAACAATTTTGGAATATGTAAAGATTATAGTTACTTTTCCAATGACATTACTTTAAACATACTTTTCGGTTAAGAAATTATTTTCTTTTTAGGTCTAGGTATCACGGATTTCACTTTGTCCTATGTAGGTCTCTCTGCTTGCCTCCAAGCACTGTTATTATGTAAAAAAAATATATCTAGTCCGCTAAAAGAGAACAAAGATGATTTTCGTGTCACAAAGGTATCCGTATTCACAAAGAGCTCCATATCAAAAAGATATTACCATACGACGGACTCTTTTCCATCTTGGAACCTTTTTTCCACTAACTTTTCTCTGACCTCCATAACTCTGATTACGTAAGGTGACAATAGCTATCGAACTACGCTGTATAACTAGACGGAGAATTCAATTATCAGTTGTAATTTATACAGTGGGTGTAGAAAGTATTCGTACACCGATCAATTTCCAAAAAAACTATGTAAAATTGTAATTTATTAACTTATTTTTTATAAACAATGACATTCTACATATTCTCGGGAATCTCTAGAATAGATAGATTACAAAAAAAAAATAGCGATTTATGTAAGTTGCGAAATTAAAAGAAATAAACAATTAATCGATAGAAATGTTGTAGCAATAAGTATTCGCGCAACTGTTTAATTTTTAAAACTTCGTTAAAAAAAAAAGTAATTTACATCAATTTACAAGTATTAGGTTGTCCCAAAAGTTTCTTTCACTTTATTAATAAGTATTGGGCTGTCTGGAAAGTCCATGCCGATTTTTAGTAGGCGGTACAGGTCTGAATATATTGAAAACAAATAACATATATATACATCCCTTAAAAGGTGCAAAGGTTGTGGAACAAAATGGTACATATATGATTCAATAAATATGCATCAATATTCAAATATGCCTTTGAATTTTTCTTAAAAATAGGCATGAATCTTTCCAGACAACCCAATAATACACGCACAATAGTTTATGTTTTATGTTACATTACAGAATTGTGTACGATTCATTTTGCTCCATTACTGTTACAACATGAATATCTATGAAATTAGATTGTCTATTTATATAAACACGACCACATAAAATAATTGAGTGCAACTCGCGAAAGAAACTTTCAGGACAACCTAATATAATACTTCCTTCGTGGGATTTCCTTTTGATTTTATAATTATTGCAACTCTTCTAAGCGTTAAATTAACTAAATTATTAGTTATTCGAAATGTGACCTTTTTCCATTCCTCTATTAAAGCCTTTTTTAAAAGTATTAGGTTGTTCTAAAAGTTTCTTTCGCGAGTTGCATTCAATTATTTTCTGTAGCAGTGTAATAAATAGACAATCTAATTTCTTCGACATTGATGCTGTAACAGTAATGAAGCGAAATGAATCGTACACAATTCAGTATTGTAACATAAAACATAAAATATTGTGTATATATTAATTATTAATAAAACGAAAGAAACTTTCGGGACAACCTAATACCTTACTGGAAATTTGAAGTTTTCTAATTCGTACGGAGCAATAAACTAATGTGTTTACGTTACAAACTCTACTGTAAATGGTTCGTCATAAGAATCGCACAAATACTTATTGCTTCTATACTTTGACCCACTTTTTGCACTTTTTTTGTTAATTTCACAAACTATATTAACTAGTAAATGCTGTTTGGACTATATCTATCTTAGAGACTTCGGAGAATACGTGAAATATCATTGATTATAAAAAAAGAAAGTTAATAAACTACAATTTCACAGAAAAGTTTTTTGGGAAATTGATCGGTGTACGAATACATTCTACACCCACTGCACGTCAAATGATACAGACTCTATCGTGTATTCGGAAAAGTTGTTGGGTAGCAGGCTCCTTTTCATCGATTCTGAGTATTTGCGCGAACTCCTCCAAGTTCACGGTCTCGTTTAGCCTTTCCGTTTTTTTCTGAACGATTTCTTCTTCGGTCTTCGCCGCTACCAACCTATTAGGGTGAACGATTTCGCATTATCTTATGTACTGTATTCATTTTGCATACGAATTCGTGTACTCGCGTGGCATACCCAAGTTTGTTACGAAGCTTATGGGCCTCTACGATGATAGACGCACGCGGTATGTGCAGCTGATGAGCTTTACTAATTATTCGACAGTCGTCGTACGTGTAATCTGATACTGGTATCTGCAAGGCCCTGCAATGTACAGGAATTACGACGTGCGCTTATAATTAAGGGTTTTCTAAAGTTACTTCAGGAGTTTGATTTTCAATAACAGGGTCTATTTTAACGTTTCGGATCCACGGATTTTCTTTGAGATTGTACAATTTTAACCCTTTACACTCGAGAGGTGACTCTCAGTCACCATTAGGTTTCACGCAGCAAATCTACGATACCTAATGTTGCTTTAGATTTAATTTCTTTGGAGCTCCAAGTGTCAATAAAATGATTGTCGGCGAGTTAAAGGTGACCTTATTCTCAAATCTAGATAGCTTAGAATTCATGGCAATAGAATGCTAAGAAACATCTCGAGTTGCTGGCAGATACCAGAAAAAAAGGCCTCGAGTGCAAAGGGTTAAATCTACAAAAAATCGTAGCTGTATCTGATTGTAGTAACACAAGGTATTGTGGTACACAAGGTATTATAGTCGTATAGAAGACTTCACATCCTTATAAATAAATTAAAGTACCATAAAGTATACAGTGGGTGTAGAAAGTATTCGTACACCGATCAATTTCTAAAAAAACTATGTAAAATTGTAATTTATTAACTTATTTTTGATAAACAATGACATTCTACATATTCTCGGAAATCTCTAGAATAAATAGAATACAAAAAAAATTGCTATTTATGTAAATTGTAAAATTAACAAGAAAAAAAACAATTAATCGATAGAAATATCGAAGCAATAAGTATTCGCACAACTGTTTAATTTGTAACACTACATTAAAAAAACAGAAAGAAATTTATATTAATTTATTAGTATATAATGCTTCCTTCGTGGGATTTCCTTTTGATTTTATAATTATTGTAACTCTTCCGTTCCTCTATTAGAACCGTTTTTAAAAGTACTTTACAAGAAATTTGATCTTTTTTTATTCGTAGGGAGCAATAAACTAATACGTTTACGTTAGAAACTCTATTGTAAATGGTTCGTCATAAGAATCGTACAAACACTTATTGCTTCTATACTTTTACCCACTTTTCGCACTATTTTTGTTAATTTCACAAATTATATTAACTAGCAAATATTGTTTGGACTATATCTATCTTAGAGACTTCGGAGAATATGTAAAATATCATTGATTATAAAAACAGAAAGTTAATAAACTACAATTTCACAGAAAAGTTTTTTGGGAAATTGATCGGTGTACGAATACATTCTACACCCACTGTACGTATATTATTCATCAATTTCTTTTTATTTTCTAAACAAATTTTATATACAAGTACATATATCTATCAATACTATAACACTTATTCAGTGGATCGAAACGTTAGAATAGACAATTGTTTAAACCAGAAAAACTTGTATTTTGCGTGTATTTGTATTCAACAAAATAGACTCACTCTGCCATAAGGCGTCGCACGTTATTTGCGTAAAGTTTAGGATCCGTTTTCTCAGCTTCGCTAGGCTTGTAAACAGGGAGGAACTCTATTTCGCAACTGCTATTCAGTTGAGTTAGTGTCAGCCATAATAACTTTAATCTGAAATCATCGTGGAGTATTTTGTTCATATAGTATGCCCAACACTGCAGGTCCGTTAACGAATTTTCCAATTTTATAATTATAATTAATAGGAATCGACCAACTATAACTACCCTCTGACTAACTGTTTCTGTTTTACATGCGAACCATGCGTAAGCGCGATACTTACGCTCCAGGACCTTCCCAAGTCCACGTGACCGTGTCCAATTTATTAGGATACCTGATGCAAACAGGTTGAACAGGTACACCAGGATAGAACGCTCCGGATTTAAAAGTAATTAGGCACGATCGATTTGTACAGGTACCTTCTGGGAAAATCATAACCTGCGAGAGGAAATTAATCAGTTCATTAATAAACAATTTGTGTATGGACACATCTTAATACGTTGCTCGTTAGAATTTGTATGGACGACGTATTTTAAAAGTTTCTCTTTGCTAAAATTATAACAATAGTGACAAAGTTACGTCCCGTTATCTGTGATCAAAATTATATTACTTTTGGAGTTCATTGTTTCTATATATACTCTATTCTAGTTTTTATAATCTACAAGTCTCTATCTTCAAATATGTATATGTCTATTTTCTATGAATATGTTTTATATTCTACAAGTTTCTATTTTCAAATATGTATATGTCTAAAGTTCATTCATGTACATATTTATAACGAAGGATTTATTTGGAAACATCAAACCAATCGCTTAATTTAGCCTTTCTTCAATAGACATCTTCAAATATCTACATGTCTATATTCTACAAGTTTCTATTTTCAAACATGTATATGTCTAAAGTTTATTCATGTACATATTTATAACGAAGGATTTATTTGGAAACAACAAACCAATCACTTAA
>NW_026535289.1:5177228-5185983 GCF_026225885.1 Hylaeus anthracinus | reverse complement strand
TATTTATAACGAAGGATTTATTTGGAAACAACAAACCAATCACTTAATTTAGTCTTTTTTCAGTAGACATCTTCAAATGTGTACACCTGTATGTCTATATTCTACAAGTTTCTATTTTCAAATATGTATATGTCTAAAGTTTATTCATGTACATATTTATAACGAAGTATTTATTTGGAAACATCAAACCAATCACTTAATTTAGTCTTTCTTCAATAGACATAGTGGCTACGAATATGTATGGGACTGTCTATGAATAGTTCTATGGATCTACAAACTCGTTCGTAGTTAAACTTGAGGTAAAACGAGAGCCATGGTAAACTAAATTGCTCTTAATCGAAATATTCCCTCATTTATATTGTCAACGATACCTGCGGCCAATCCTCTTTCGAAGTAGCCCTTTCGATAATTTCCTTGATCGTATTCTGTCGTGAATTAGGGTCGTCCCTCCAAACGTAGACCGGTTGCGTATAGTTGATAAGTTCTGCGAGTACACCACAGACACATGCATGTAATACATCAAACGAATACGAGTGGTTTACGAATTAAATTAGTTCGGATGTAATCTCTATGGTATCGTCGATTCTGTTTTATTTTTCGGCATCTAAGCCATTGTCGATGATAAAATGCAATAACTTTTGTCAAAAAATACTATTGTGTATATATAAAGATGTATTATGGCTCTACGTGTTATATTCATTCGTATTTTTGACATCATGAGTAATATTATTACATCTTTTTGTTTTTGTCAAAGTTATCTTAAGAATTCTCTTTATCGAATTTCTCTAAAACAGGCGAAGGAAAAGTTTTCTTTAAACCACGCACAAAGTATACGTGTATCGTGGTGAATGGGAACAACCCTGGAGTAACCAAGTCGAGGAACTTATTCGGTTTTTTATATATATATTAGGGACGCAATTTTCTTTGATCGATAAAGTACCTACGATTTTATATAAACAATCGTACAGGGTGATCCTGGAAACCGAGACAAGGTTTCTTGTCGCCTTCCCAAGCAAATACGAAATTTTACTTTGATATTTCAGGTTGATGGGTGCTGTCAGCCGTCGTCAAAATTGTTATTAATTATCAGTAGACCGCGATGTTTATGCAAAATCATATTTTAACAGATACAGAAAAAAAGATTTAAACTTGAATGAAGGTATACCTTATCTTCTAAAGTGCGTAACACTTATATTATTGTTGTTATTTCATACAATTTTGCAAACAGATTTTAAAAATCTTGAAAATTAATTTACTCCTCTCTTACGCATATCAACAATTGCTTGTGAAATTTAAACTATCGAGGTACAAACGAGTACAAACGATTCTAAAGAAGACGGAAAAAACAGATTTACAAAAATCTCAATGTCTGGTGCTGACCATTTTTTGAATCTTTTTTTAATTATTAATTGATGAATGTGCAAACGAAACTATTGGTGGTACAATCAAGTACAAACGAAATGCTATCATTTTCTACAAAAAAAAAAAAAAAATTAATTCTTGAAAAGTCGGATGCCAGGTACACATAGCTTGATCCGATGCATAGTTCCCGAAATATTTCAACGTCTTCAGATAAATCGTCCACCCTGCATAATTAAGACATATACGTAATCTTATGAAAAAACTAAAATTATTTAGTAGAATCTCGATATATTAGCACGTGACCTGAAAGTTATGCAAGTTCGTAGAAGGTTAAGCATAAAAATCGGATACGTTTGTTCCAATTTATTAAAAAGACAAAATCCTAGAGCTCCTTTTGGCAACCATTTGATCTCGTCATGAAAAGGAGCTGTATACTATCCACGAGCCATGGTTTCTAGAACCACCCTGTCTCGCGCGACGTTCAGACTCGTTATAATTATCCGGAGTGGATTAATCGAATTAGTGAATTTGGAATTTTGTCAATAATTGGCACATACTTCCGATGAACGGGTTCAGTCCCGATTCTCGTCTTACGATGATCGAAGGGAAGCCAGTTATGTAGACAATTCCACCGTCCATGAAGGTTGAATGGGGCGCAACCACCAAGATCGGTGCCTCGGACCTGCTGGCCTGCTTTCCGCGGACAACGATTCGCATTCCTCCTGCTTGGTAAGTCAGTCGGCCCATAAAGCACAGCCAGGGCACAATTTTGCTGCAGGTGTCAATCGAGCATGATTAAACGCATCCCGATATCGCGTTGCGTCACGTTTCTGCGTTTCCTCGAGTCTTTACTTTCGTTCGGATGACTTCGAGCCTAGGGCTACGATTCTTAACTGCCATCGTAACGAGTTATTTACTATTGGCAAACGTTTACGACCGTCTCGAAGTTTATTCAAACTGAGATTTTATGGAGACGACTAGAAAAAAAAGTGCCGATTCTTTTACGCTGTAAAAGTGGCGTAATAGTCCAGTCTGACATGAATTAAAGTACACAGGGTACAGTATCACGAAGATATATTTGTCGAGCGGATTTTGAGGGTGTATTTTATTTATTAAGATGCTATGAATAGCATCTTATATTGTTGAATAAATGCATTTCGATTAGATCGAATGGATGATTCTGTACGAGTCCAGACAGGTGCAAGTTTTTTCGTAAATATCTTTGAAACTATCGTGATTATTGTAAAAATAGTTATTATCAAAGTTGAAGATGAGGAAATTTTCTATAAAAAAGTGTTACAAGTTTTTTTCGTACAGTGAATAGTTTTTAGACGTAACGCTCTCACATACGGGGAGACAATTACATTCATGTTACCCAGCGAACCGAAGTTGACACTCTTCGCTTTAAATTATGCATAAAGTATTGACTATATGAAAAAATCTCATACCACCTTTTTTGCAAAAAATGTCATCATCTGCAACTTTGATATATATATATACTTTTGTAGTAAAAAGGATAAATCCCGAGATATCCACGAAAAACTGACCTTTGTGAAACTACTCAGAAATAAGTGAACAATTATCAATGTGTAGGTAGAAAATGAACTTGATACAAATATCTTCGATTCTTCGTGATAAATTTAAAGTGACTGGACTATAATCCCTTAAATAAGTGTCTATCGCCTTGCGATAATTCAAATTTTGAAAAACGGTCCTCTGATTTGTATTCGAGTGAATCGCTGTATTGCTCGTTTTTTCTTTCATAATAGCAAGTTCTTTGCATTGGTTTCACTCTCGAGGTTGAGGGTACATCGAGAATTCTCTTTGGCGATTCGTTGAACCGTGTTCCGCGTATGGTAGAGAACTTCGATGTCGGTTAATTTGCACAAGAGTGAAACTTTACTGCGCCACGTGACATTGTAGTGTGAAAGTTTACGACATTTGTCGTATACTTTGTTTTCCATCGATAGTGCCTGAATACAGAGTTGGGCATTACTTAAACGAATTTTTATTTCAATAATTGCTTAAATTAGAAATTATTATTCGAAGGTTTAAATAAGGGAAGAGACAATCGTTTGAACAATCTAAATCGATAATTTAGAATAGTACGACTATTTATTATTTGTTCTATTTCTTACTTATTTGTTTAAAATAAAAAAATATAGGGAAAAATACATGCTATAATTTATTAAAAATCTAGGTCCGAGATATAATAATCTCCTACCATTTTCGAAACAAGTTGAACGTATATTTCCTTCGCGACCATGATCAACCCGACCAAGTTCAATACACCTTTGGATAAATAATTAAATATTAAACGAGTCGTTCTTAAAATCAATTACCAGTTGCGAACACTTTGTTTTCGAAAAAAAAAAAAAAACAATAATACAAAAAGCCAAAGAAAATATCGATGCAGTTGCAAATTAAACTAGCAAACCAATCGTTATCAATCATCTTTGTGTTTCTTTTTTCCTATACTTAAATAAAAAAATAACAAATAAACGTCTGCGTTACTCAAGCGATATTTAAACAAACTCTATATTTAACTTCTCAATTAATACTCGAATAAAGACCAATTCTATATTTGCCCAACTCTATACGAACATGTTTCCGCGATATATTCGGCAGTCCATTTGCAGCAAAATAATAAAAAGGTAGAATGCCGTCGGTATATTTTTGTCGTGATAAAAGCAAAGAAAAGAGAGAGTGAAAAGGAATCCAGAGGAAAGTAACAGAGAGAAATGAATATAAACACGAAGCGCCTGCCAGCATCGTAAAGCGTTAAAGAAACTCTAAACGGCGAACGTTTTCACGAAACCTCGCGGCAAAAACAATTGTGTTCCAACTCGTGTTTACCGTGACATTAACAGTGCCAGTTAGTAACGTACAATTGTCCCATTATTCCAGATTTTGTTAGTAGTAATACAGATGTTCCCATTCACCACGTACATAAACTTGCTGTTAGAAGGTTTTAACTTTTAACTGTGTGTTTTCGTTTTCTTTATACACGCGTATAATACCATGACATCGAGCTCATTATTGCAACTTTAGTACTTAAACTTAGATTGCATTGACTCTGTATGAAAGTAAAAGTTTCTACTAAAAACCTTTCGTTAATCGTCGCACACTTTCATCTTTTAAACGTATTTCTATTAGTCTATTGTGCCTGCAAGTACCTATTGTAAAATAAAAACTGTCGACTATCTTTCATAGAGGTACTTCAGTTAATTGTAGAAAGTTTGCACGTTTAAGAGGAAGTAGAATTTTCAAGAAGTGCCACGACACTGTTACGTTCAAGAATACAGTGACTCCCAGAAATATTCGGACACCAGTGTATGGTTAGCTTTGTGACTTAATATCGTAGTTATTAAAAAAGCAATCGTCTTCGTTACTTTTTCCTTCGTAATTTATGTAAATTTTTGGATTAATGTATACATCTTTAATAACATTAATAAATGACTTACTATTGGAAAAAGTAACGAAGACAATTGCCTTTTTAATAACTACGATATTAAGTCACAAAGCTAACCATACACTAGTGTCCGAATATTTCTGGGAGTCGCTGTACGTGTTCGCTTATTCGAGACTGCAAAATTATCATCCGTTAGTTCGTATACACACAAGTTTGTCTATGAATGATAATTGTTATTATTATTATGAAAACCATGTAGTGTATATGTCGTGGAGCCAGAAAAGATGAATTTTCGAGAATCTCTAATGAAGCTTGAGTCGCGTTCCATCTTTTAACACTGCCCAAAATAATCAGAAATAACAAGAATTAAGTAATCGGTATGTTTAACCTTACCGAACATATACAAACTAAATATTCCATAAAAATGAGTATTTGATAATCGATTCGAGACACAAGCATGAAGATTTTCTAATTATCTCGAGCAGAGTATCTTTTTATCATCCTCGACTCTTAAATGAAATGAAACAATGTAAATTTTTAGTCACACTCAATCATTATGGTTGTGAAAATCATATTTCCTTGATTCAAAACATTGCTCTTCGTGATCAAAATGATTAGATTTACCAGAAAAATCTGTCCTTTGCCACCTATTATTTATAATAATTGTCAGCTGAGGTAACTCGTGTATTCATTATACTCGTCGAATAAAATCGTTTCACTTTTCTCACGTCTCGCAGTCGAAATACCAAGGTTACATTGAATATTTTATATGGCAACGAGTATTTTTTTAGTACCGTGTTGTAATCGATAAGGTGACGAATTTAATGGGTTGCAACTAGGTAACCTTGAAGTGACCTACATCTACAAAATGTGTGTTACTTATTTTTAAGAGATAATAAGTAGAAACATTACAATGGTAATTTATAATTAAAATAATACTAAGGGTTAGGAGGATTAAACACTTTGTATCTATTGTTTGTTAAGACTGGAAATCATTTCAAAGTCACATTAAGGTCATTCCAAGGTTATAAATATATAATCTTTTTCGAATAAATATTTTGACATGCTTTTTCTTTTCTTTCTTTTTCTTTATTTATAGTGTGGTCCTAATGGACCGTTTACACTTTTCTATTGATCTGCTTTGAATTTTGCCTGGCAATCTTTTGGACCTCATGCAATAATAAGAATTGTAAAATTTATGAATACTCTGAAAATGTGATTGTTTACTTTCTCGTTTCTGAAAAGAAAAAAAATATGTCGATAAGTGAAAAATAAGAGAACATGTACATGTACATTGCAAGAAAAATTATTAGTAATCGTAATATTTCGTACGAAACAGTTTTTCTTAAAATCAATAAATAACCGGTTTTCTCAGATGGCAATTATTATTGGCACGCGTGTATCTGCTAAAAAGCACACAAAGGAAGGCAATAATCGTTTATGACATGGTATTGAAATTCTCTGTCCGTGAAAACCCGATGAAAGTCAGAGAGTGGGCAGACCCTTCCAATTGACCAGACCTGGGCACTTTTGCAATAACGATAGTCGAACTACTATTTTAAATATCAAGGCCGTTTTTATGTGGAAATATAGTAACATCGAAAATAATGATTCTGTATTTCACTGTGTATAAAGAATGAAATTGCAAATTTCTGGGCCATTAAAATAATCCATTAATATTTATTACGACATTACGACTCACTGATAGCAGTTTTACTTGTAGTGTAATATATACTCGTTATGAAAACAATAAGACTGGTATTTTAAACGTTGTTTCAAGGTACCTATTGTTTCAAATAAATTATTCCAAAATTTATATCATAAATCTACTAATTGTATCAAAACTAATTGTATTATAAGTAGGTACGATATTATGACTCACTGATAGCAGTTTTACTTGTAGTGTAATATATACTCGTTATGAAAACAATAACACTGGTATTTTAAACATTGTTTCAAGGTACCTATTGTTTCAAATAAATTATCCCAAAATTTATATCATAAATCTACTAATTGTATTATAAGTAGACTGCGAAATAATACATCTTTATGCAAAATAAAATCTTCGCGAACGTGCCTACAAAAATTATACCTAAATAGGAATTTATTTTATTCTGCAAATATTATAACATGAACTTTACTTTCAATCTTTTTTATATTCTTGCATATTGTTTGCATTTTGTAGGTTTTTGCACATTCAAATTTCCTATAAATGCATAAAGATCCGCAGTCTAATTATAAAGAATTATTGAATCTGTCTCATATTCGAATCTATCAAATTTTTAATACAAGAGCTACGTAAAAACATTTACTCATTCACCACCCACCGTCAATGTCGAAATACTTTAGCAAGGAGAAGACCGTTAATGAATGTTGTGGACCGTTATCGTAATATTCGAGGGATTGAGAAATTTATGACGCGACCAGTGTAGGTTCGTATTTAGGTTGAAGGTTACCATTTTGAGCTTCCTGTGAAGGTAAGCAAGTGCACATTACTTAAGGATAAAAACGACTTTCACTCGGCAACAAGGACAAACGGGGTAACTATTTATATGATCGTTCTTCATTCGTTCTGCGTCCTTAATCGTCAGCTGAAATGGTTCGCATACGTTAGAATACACCCCGCCGCATACTTTCAATGTCACTGACTTCAATTCTACGAGCTACTAAGGTAAAAGTACCGGCAGCAGAAACCTTTAAGGCTTTATCCACAGGAAAGCTGCTGCAATTCATCATAAACAGTCGAACGTGGTCGTAACCAGTGAGTTATAATGAGTTATGAGTGAGTTATTAATAGGGGTGTGCGGGATTCCCGAAAATATTCAGGATTTCCGTAAAATGTCCAGAATTCCCGAAAATATCCGGGATTCCCGAGAATATTCGGGATTCTCGAGTTGATTCGGGATTCCCGAGAATACACGAGATCCCGCAAAAATCCGGGATTCCCGACAATGTACGGGATATAGAATAATATCTGGGATTTCCGAAAGTGTTGTTATTCTTGAAAATTTCAGCAATCCGAATGTAGGGGATTTCGAAATTCCCGGGAATCCCAAACATTTGCGGGATTTCGAAATTCCCGGGAATCCCAAACATTTACGGGATCTCGAAATTGTCGGGAATCCCGAATGGTTTCGGTATTTCGGAAATTCGCGGGAATCCCGGATGTATTCGGGATTTTGAAATTCTCGGGATTCCATCCCGCACACCCTTAGTTATTAACTATCTATACTATCCCAAGTGGCCTGCTACGAAAACAGTTGATCATAAAGACCAACAAAAATAACATTAAGTCATATTCTCTATTTTTATTTTAAATATTAAGTACAGAAATTAATTCCGTGGCTTTCATTTATTATACAAACTAACGAGTAAATATTTGTAATTAAGCTACGCATAAATATTTGAATAAAAAGGCACAGAATTGAACCCCATTCTACCCCTAATGAAATTTGCCCAGGTCTCTGGTAGACTTAATAATTCGTGACACATTCTGCGAATAAAAATGCAGTAAAAATGAAACGTTCCCGCGTCTGCAGAGCACTTTCAAGATTAAAAAAGTTATTTATTTATAAAGAGAAACCAACCCTCAGTCAAAAATTCCGAGAGGGTACGTGTTAGTTGGAAAATAAACTATTGAAATAAACTGCGTGTTTCGTTATTATTGAATGTGACAAATTGAAGGATGAATATTTTTATTTAAAGTAAAGTTATAAAGTAAAGGCACGAAATGAATGTTTGCAGCTAATAATTGTCAAGTAGATGCACTTAGAAGACCAACAATAAGCAAAATTTGTGAGCCATTTAATATCATATAGACAAATTGTAATGGCCATCAGGTTGAGACTTGTGTCAAGTAAATAACGAGTAAATATTTTTATTTAAAGTACAGTTGCAAATAATACGAAAATTTGTTAATTACTGAATTTCATATAGATAAACTGTAATAGCCATCAGGTTAAGAATTCAGAAGGCTGGTAA
>NW_026535289.1:5158840-5177218 GCF_026225885.1 Hylaeus anthracinus | reverse complement strand
ACGTAGCAAAGTAACGAGTAAATATTTTTAATTAAGCTACACATAAACATTTGAATAAAAAGGCACAGAATCGATTTCTACCCCTAATGAAATTTGCCCAGGTCTCTGGTAGACTTAATAATTCGTGTCACCTTCTGCAAATAAAAATGCAGTAAAAATGAAACGTTCCCGCGTCTGTCGAGCACTTTCAAGATTAAAAAAAAAAAAAATAAAATAAAAATAAAAGAAAAGAAAGAAACATTCCACGAGAGGAAGATGGAACGACAACTCAGCGCGAGTGGCTTGACAGAGCAAAAGTGAAAGACCTACTTCCGAAAAAAGGAATGCGCCCTGTCCCCGCCTTGGCGACGATGCTCGGTCCGCCGAGGTAAACAACCGGAAGTGCGTCGAAGAAGCTTGAATGCGGGGCTAGGGCTAATATGGGGGCATCCTTTGTTTCCGCTTTACGACCTTTGACCTTCAGGTGGTGAAATCCCCCGCAGATGAACAACGCTCGCATCATCCAGCAGATCACGATTCGCATGTCTCTGTTTTAATTTTTCCAAGCGTTTTTAAAAAGTTCAAGCTTTCAGCCGCCTCTTTGCGAGAGAGTTTTCTATCCCGCGATCAATAATTGTTTTTGCAAGCTGTTAAAACCGCGTTCTGAAATTGCAGAGCACACGGATTGGTTCGAGCGTTTTGCTAAAATTTCTTCGAAAGCTTTTTTTCTAACACCTTGCACACTCAAAATGATCACAGTCGTATCAATCTCGTTTACATACAGTGGGTGCAGAATGTATTCGTGCACCGATCAATTTCCCAAACAAACTTTTGTGTGAAATTGTAGTTTCTTAATTTCGTTTTTTATAATCAATGATACTTTTAATATTCTCGAAAGTCTCTAAGATAGATATAGTCCAAACAGCATTTACTAGTTGATATAATTTGTGAAATTAACAAAAAAAGTGCAAAAAGTGGGTAAAAGTATAGAAGCAATAAGTATTTGTACGATTCTTATGACGAACCATTTACGGTAGAGTTTGTAACGTAAACACATTAGGTTATTGCTCCGTACGAATTAGAAAACATCAAATTTCCAGTAAAGTACTTTTAAAAACGGTTCTAATAGAGGAACGGAAGAGTTACAATAATTATAAAATCAAAAGGAAATCCCACGAAGGAAGTATTATATACTTATAAATTAATGTATTAGATTGTCCAGAAAGTTCGTGCCAATTTCTAAGAAACATTCAAAAACATGTTTGAATTTTAATATATATTTATTGAATTACATAGGTGCCATTTTGTTCCATAACCTTTCCACCTTTTAAGGGATGTATATATATGTTATTTGTTTTCAATCATTTCGATATATTCAGACCTGTACCACCTACCAAAAATCGACATGGACTTCGATTCGGACAACCCAATAAATTTCTATCGATTAATTCTTTTTTTCTTGTTAATTTCGCAACTTACATAAATAGCTATTTTTTTATGCTCTATCTATTCTAGATATTTCCGAGAATATGTAGAATGTCATTGTTTATAAAAAATAAGTTAAAAAATTACAATTTTACACAGTTTCTTTGGAAATTGATCGGTGTAAGAATACATTCTACATCCACTGTAAATATTTACGAGACGATATGTATCAACATCTTGCACCGAATTTACTGTTCCGTTAATGTTTAGTTAATCGACATACATTAATATTAAAATATATATGTACATAATGATTTGAAGCTTACGCATTACGCAATGCAAAATACAAAGACCATTTCACACGGTGGAAGCAAAGAATTAAATAAGCAATTATAAACCAGCTAATTACGATTCGTTTGATTGATTTTGGTAATCGATACTCTACTGTATCTAGTGTAACGAGACTACAGGGATGAAAACTGTTTATTGCGAATGAAAAAGCTGTCTGACGATAAGCAATTGACGTAACATACAAACGAAGCGTATCATGAATTGCGTTCGATAGTTGTGTTAATATTAAATACACTGAATACACTGAATTTCGAAATACTTTCTTAAATTTATTCTTAAATTCGTACGAAATAGTTAGTACTTTAGAAATGGGTTGATTATAATTGCACGTATTTAAAAATATAAGTTGCATTGTAACATGTAGCGTGAATAGAATGGTTTCTCGACAAAAATAATTCGAAACTGTGGAATCAATTTTTTCTTCGCGAAGCTCCATTTGTATTTAGAAGCCAAACGACTGCTCTTGATGGACAGCTGATATACAAGGTACATGTAATACGTGGCGTAACGTCCAGAGTGAATTTAGTATCAGTACAAGGACATACTGAATAAATTAAAACAACGTAGGAATATTTGTTACCACGTGTTTCTTTACACGGTGGTCCAATTCTTTTGGTTTTTATTGTATTTTGGAATCTATGCAAGCAATCAAGAAAGTTTTTATCAGATCTAATAGCATGTATTAATAGTTTGTTTTATATTATAATTCTAGATCATTCTGTCTAGTATTTGTTCGAATTAACAAATTAAGTGTGTCATTTTCAGTGTGACTCCAACAGGAAATTTACATTAATTATAAATACTCATCTAGAAAATATTCTGTTAGTAAAAAACCCAAAGTTGGAAGAATGAAATCGTATTTTTCCTATTTTCGACTCACTACCAATAATTACCTATAATTGCCAATGACTTGATTGTCAATGAACTAATGGTTAGACCATGTATAGTTTTGAGAAATGTATAATACAAGCAAAATATGTTTCACTCGTATTCCCCTACACTTTTTAAACACAAAAATTCGTATGTATATACAATTTTTTAAATATAAATATTGAGCTCTGTTTGTACATGAAATTGTTTGCTTGAATGACATTACATAACTTCTAAATGGAGAAGCATTATTTAATTCGTAGAGAATAATTCCATTTCACATTTTCGATTCATTTCATCGCAAAGAATAGACTTTGTTGACATTCTATGTCTCCACCACAAAAAAATATTTACCATATTTAATTTGCAATATCTTCGTCAAAATATAATTCATAAAATATCGCAACCTTCGATAGACTTGTGCAACATTAATTCGAAGAAGAGCCGATTCGCATCTTTGATCTTGAATACATAAAGATCCATCGGCAAAATACGAACACCGTGAAAGCAAAGTAACAGTAGCCGACATACTCGCTAACCGCTTTATTCGTTAACTTTAACAGAACGTTCCAAGTACTAGAAAAGCAATTTTCTACGCTAACCAGATATATTACATTAGATATTCTACTTTAGACATTACATGTACGTTATTATCGTGACTAAGTCACCGTCTTTCAAAGTAGCTTTTAAAAGTTGCATACAATCTTACGAACTTCGCGCTGTATTGATGAATTATTTATCCGAAACTATGAAGAACCATCTGACGGTGCCACATGTAAGAAACCCGTTTTATTGATCATCGTATGAATAAATGAAGCTGTCGTGTGAATTTTCTGCCTTGCGCCTCGACCTTTACCGTATGTTGCTTTTCATTGTTCCCTGAGGTTACGATTTCTTCCGATCAAACGCGCAACAACTAGGTTAACAAAATAACTCGCTCGCGGATTCTAACGCGTATAGAATTATAAACGATAATGTTTGATGATAAATGAAACGCAACTTGTTGTCCGAAAGTCACCTTGGAATTATATTCTTTCATGGATTACTACTTGAACAATTCATTAAGGCGGTATCCTGAATTAGGAGGTCTAGAAAAAGCGATTTTTCGTGAATTTTTTTAAGATGAAAAGAAATAATTAATTCTATCAAACTTTTTATCCTATTTTCATACATATTTGAGTAGTCTGTTTTGTAACCTCAATGATTCTTTACGAATTCAATTTAAGGAAACTAATATTATGTTGTATCTTGGATACAGTAAATTGTATTAAATAAATTTCTAAGAAGGCCCTTGTCAGTTCACTAAATTTTGTTTATGTTTCTTTACGTGCACTGTTTTAGTAAACGTAGAAAAAGTTTAAAGTATGAAACTATTTAAGGGGGTATCCTGAATTAGAAGGTTTAAAGAAAGCGGTTTTTCGTGAATTTTTTTAGGATGGAAAGAAATAATTAATTCTATCAAACTTTTTATCCTATTTGCATACATATTTGAGTAGTCTGTAGAAATTTGTTCAACAAGAAATATTCAAATTGAGTCGACTGTGACGCACATTTGTAGAGCACCTCACAATTCAAACCTCCTATCGGCGGGAAAGATGCAGGTCGTAATATTGGTTTGACACGAAAAAACCAAAAGAAATTTTCATTTTCACTCATTTTTCTTCTATGTGAACTAAGAAAAACCCGCAAAAATGGTGAAATGTGAAATTACTGCGAGTTTGAAAAAAAGAGCGAGTTCTGTGTGAGAAAAAAAAATAACCAACTTGATAAAAAAGTTTAGGGTTCAGTTTAAAAAGTTAAGTTCAAGTTTAGTTTAACTTGATAAAAAAAAAAGGGTTTAATTGTGAGGTGTTCTACAAATGTGCGTCACAGTCGACTCAATTTCAATATTTCTTGTTGAAAAAATTTCTACAGACTACTCAAATATGTATGAAAATAGGATAAAAAGTTCGATAGAATTAATTATTCTCTTCCATCCTAAAAAAATTCACGAAAATCCGCTTTTTTTAGACCTCCTAATTCAGGATACCCCCTTAAGAACTGATATCTACTAGGGACCATGATAATTTTAAATAGAAAACGAAACAACATTGTTCATAGAATCGTGTTGAAAATGCAACATGAACGGAATTGGGTACATTTACCTAACAAAAAACGAAAAAAAAAAAGAAAGGAAGAATGGATTGATAGAGATTCTGAATATATGCGTCCAATGTTTAATCGAAAATACAACTCGAATTATTTCTGAAATAATTATATATAAAATTTCAAGGGACTAATTATGCGAACCGTATGTCGAGTTTAAAAATGTATAAACAATAAAATCAATATTCTACTTCTACTGATAAATATTTAATAATTAAAACTACACGTGCGAAGCAAAAGCGAGTTGAATCGCGAAGCGACCACAATTTCATGCAAACTTAATAATCAATGTTGGACTGAAATTTCACTGTTTTTTTTTTTTTTTTATTCTGGTTCGTGAAAAGTTTTACCTTAATTACCGTTTGCATGTGAATATATCGAGGATAGTTATACGTCACATTACTTGATAAAAAAGGTTAAATAAATCAGTTTTTAGAAATTCTATTATAGGCTACATGATAAGAGTAAGTAATTTATATTATCTGCATTATCAGTTTTCTTTATCTGTATCTTGAATTTCGTAAATAATTATAGTGGTTTTGTGACTTAATTTTAAGGTATCTAGAAGTAAAAATGACGAGAGCTGTTGCTCATGCTTTAGTTGTGAATTTCAGGATTACTGTTATTTCAGTATGGGTTAATGTGTACTATTATTTTGATACTGAATATTACTTTCATTAATATTTTCAAACTTTCAATTTCTTTAATCTTAGGATGACTTGTGTCAAATTTTTGCCTTAGAATTTCGAATTAGCCGCATTTCTTGTGTAAATAAGAAAAAAATAGTGCTATTTGTAAATAATGTTGATACACTTTCACTTGTATTAAATAGTAATCGATTATTTTATCTAATCAATACCACGAATTTTTGCCTTAGAATTTCGAATTAGCTGCATTTCTTGTGTAAATAAGAAAAAAATAATGCTATTCGTAAATAATGTTGATACATTTTCACTTGTAACAAATACTGATTATTTTACCTAATCAATACCACATAAAGCGATTGTAGAATTTTTCTGGAATCTACATTGATTTTAACTATAATTTAGCAATCTTATCAATAAAATTCGAATGCCTGTTTGCCTATTTGTGTCCAATATTGACTGCAATAAATCATACTAGCCGCAAATATAAATTTTTTTAGTGTTTCTCACAATCAAACACGAAATAAATGTACAAAATCCACAGTCTAAATGTAGTTGAACGAGGCAAAAAGTAGTCATCGAATCGGATAAAGTCAGCCGTAAATAATGTAGAAATGCCTTCGGGTCAATCGAAACTTCAGAAATCCATTCAGGGTTAAGAAATCTTGTAGCGTTTCTATTGACCCGATTTCAGCTGAAGAGTATCACAGACAGTGACGCGTTAAACTTTCATGGGACCAATAACTAAAAAAGAAATATATAAAACATTTCTTAATTCAATCTCATTTCATCGAGACCCTAAAACAAATTACGTCCTATCTGATACTAATTTTCGCTATATTATTTCATTTTATTTGTTGTGTGTTATTTTCAACAGAAATTACCGACAGATTAACCTTTATAGTCCAAGAAACTTCTAACATATTTTAGAATACTTCCAGCAGATTTTCTTGGGAAAATTTCATTTAAATAAAAATGTCCAAATACAGCAAAAGAGTTATAAATATTTTGGTATGCTTTAACACGATTACCAATTGCTTTAAAAAAGAAAGAAACCTTCTTCAGAGAACCCATACAGCTTTTTTTCCTTCCACGATTGTCTAGGTTCAAAAACAAAATTCACACGGTGAAGGTACAATGCAATTAAATTAATTTACGCCCATTTCATTAAATAAATTAAAAATGGAAAGGAATACCTTATATTCTAATTATTACGATATAAAACATTATTTCATTTTAAAAAGTTTAACGCTTAAAAGTTAAAAAGAAATATTAATACAAGGTCGTTTTTCATAGCTATCAAGGCATAAGCTGCGGCAAGACACATTATAATAGTTCACTCTTTGTAAAATGTGAAATAATATCTAATTCATTAGGACCACTCCCTTAGGCATCAGCGCACCAATTATACAAGAAAATAAATATTAATATTTATATCTCTTTAAACTAACAAGAGAACAAATCCAACTGTCTGTCTCCGATTTTGATGAAACTTGGTGGGTACGTTAACCAGGTGAAAATAAGGGATACGTATTTTTTTATAGCTGCCCAATCGCAAGTTTAGGGGTTGAAATCACCCCTTAAAGTTCCAGCAGAAAAATGCTATCTCGAAAACTACAGTAGATACAAGAAATTTTCTTAGAGAAAAGTTTCATGGTTTCATGAGGTAAGACACAAAGTGGTCACAGATTTTGTAAAATGTAATTTGTTTATAACAAAAAAAAATGTTTGTTACATTATTGTAAGAGATAGAAAAATTTATATAATTAGACAAAAATGAACGGAAATTGCTTACCGAATCCATTAATATATAATACGATACATTTGCCTCCTACTTTTTCAACCCCTAAACTTGCGATTGGGCAGCTATAAAAAAATACGTATCCCTTATTTTCACCTGCTTAATGTACCCACCAAGTTTCATCAAAATCGGAGACGGACAGTTGGATATGTTCCCTTGTAAGTATCTCGAATGTAAAACCTAATTCATCCTACGTTATGTGAATCCAATTGCACTGAATTTTTGAAAGGTTAACTTTGGAGGGCCCCCTCCTATGAGAATCTTACAGACGATTGCAGTTTTTTTATGTACAGGATCACGCGTCACCGACCGCAGCGATAAAATGTATCATTGACTCGAAATTAAACGCAAGTGTTGCACTTCCTGCGACGACGAAAGAAGTCGGAACGAAGGTAAATCATAGCAACCGCGATAGATCCGTAAGAAAACGCACGTTGAATTCCTCAGATCAGGCGTTCCGTAGGTAGACGCACGCGAACTACTTGTCTGACGCATACTTTCTCCCGTTACTTATTCTTTTTATCGTATCCTCGTTCGTTTCTTTTCCGCGGTCATTCACGCTCTCTCCCCACCGAGATCTTCAATCGTTTCAAGTATGCGTTCATGAAATGAAATTCTTCAACGGACTTCCGCTATTTAGCGTCGCCTCCGCTCTTGCTTCGCCGTTGCTAGATCTCGAGGAATTTATTTCTCCAGATGGAGATTCCCGACGCGTTCAACTTTCTTCCTTAGGACGAAACTAAACTCGACGACACAATAAACGCACGTCATGCTCAAGTTCAAGGCAAAATGTGATACCAATGCGATAAGAGCAAGAACCTTGTGAAAATTAATTACTGCAGCGTTCGTTTTTTTTTTTTTTGTTCAAAATTAAACCTGAGGTGATCTACAATCTTCCTAAGTTTATTTAGAACGGTACGGATTGTGTTGTTTTGGTTCTCCTCGGTGATGAAGATTTTTCTAAAAATTATTTGGTGATCCGAATGATCCGGAGTACGAGGAAATGTACGAGAGAGTATTTGAATAAATAAATTACAATGTTTTGGGCCAGTACAAGATACAAATGAAGTGAATGTTAAAGCAATTGTAATAAAATATTCATATGTTATTTGATATATTCAGTAAGAGAGTATTTTGGTTTTAATTAGAATTGTAATTGTGCGAAATGTGACTTATACAATTATACACAATATTGGCCAATCGAACATAAAATTATATAGACAGTGTAAGAAGTACTTGTACAGCAACCAATTTGAAATAAAATTAATAGGAAAATAAATAAGAGGTTAACATTAAAAATAGTACACTTTAATTTCCGTAAATTCTACTCCAAAAATTTGTAGGAACATATAAAGTGTGTGGCAAAATTAATATTGTGTATAACGTGGAAAACAAGATATATCAATTTACTGAATATTATAACTATGAAATTCCTTTACGATTATTCTCACATCTTAGCATGTCTTCCTGAATGAAATTTCAAACAAGTGGTTAACTCTTGCGGTGAAGGAATTCCGTGTGGTAACTGTTACACGCATGAAATAATATCCGAAAATCAAAATAAAAAGCTTATTTTGTTTCTACTTTCTTATACCAAGTAATACACATGTATTTTTGATATCTCTATCTTGAAAAATTACTTCGTTTCTTCTACTGTCCTCGCACACATTGTGATATATCTGTAAAAATAATTTCCCTTATATTCATATTCCAAATCTTCTAAATAAAATTTTTAAAAAAGCAATCTCCAAACTTCGCGCTTCGGAGGCGCACGAATGGCACCAAATTTCGAACTGAAAATTAAATTAGCGGAGCACAACCATAGGCTCGAGAGCGGTACAAGGCAAGCGCAGCAAATGGAAAATAAGAGCACAATTAATACAGAAATTAAAAGCGAGTTATGCTTGCAAAGCGAATGCAGATGCGAGAAATACATGTATATGTCGAGTTTTCTGAATCGATGGTAAAGAGAATGTTTTTCTGTTTGAAAATGAATTTGCTCGTGTTTTACTTGGAAACTGCTACCCAACGTGTATCAAGCTTCTAGACGGTTCAGCCGGTTTGAGGCATGGTCGAGAAAAAAAAGAAGAAAAAAAAAAAGAACAAGAAAATGGTACGTACAAAAAGCGCAATGGAAAGAACACGTAATGGTGGGCTTGATGTCTTACCGTCTCCACCCTTTCAGAGGGGCTCGACGGAGATCTTCCTCGGACAATCCAAGGAGACCTAGACAAGCTAGGAGCCAGGCCATGATCACCAGAGCCGTAATTGCAGCCAGTCTGAATGGTAGAAGAGCTACCGTCAGGAATGCCGTCTGAAACATGAAGCACTTCCGCTTCAGCAATCGTCGCCAATGCGTTACTATGAAGCAGTAAAAGGAGAGACATGACAAGCAGAAAGTCGTTTAAAAATCACTGATTTTCTCAGCTTTGCGGGAAACTTGACTACATATGTTCGCGGTAAACGTAGTCGACTTTCTATTCGAGGGCATTGATTAATCTATGCGAACCTGGCACCCGACTTTTCAAAAATTAATTTCTTTTATAGAAAATGATAGTATTTCGTTTGTATTAGATCGTACCACCAATAGTTTCGTTTGCACCTTCATCAATTAATAATTAAAAAAGATTCAAAAAATTTAATTTAATTTTTTGAATTTCATTATCAAAAAATTAATATTTTATCAATTAGGTAGACTGGAAAGTAATGTCGTTTCTTTTACATTAAATTCAAACAAATAAATGTATAATATGTTTTTATTTTTAATCAATTATGTAATTGTCCTCGTTATCAATAACCTTCTGCCATCTAGTGCGCAAATTTTCAATACCTGATCGATAAAAATTGATTGGTACACGGTGAGCTGGTAAATAATAAACAAGTATTTGCATTCGCAGAAACGACATTAGTTTCTGGTCCCCCTAATATTTCGTTTGTACCTTCATTTATTAATACTTAAAAAAAAAATTCAATAAATGGTCAGCACTCGACAATGAGATTTTTGAAATCTGTTTTCTCTCTATTCTTTAGAATCGATTTTACCAGTTTGCATCGCTTTTCGTTTCGTTTGTACCTCAATAGTTTAACTTTTATAACTCAACCGTATCAACAATTCCTTGTAAAATTTAAAATATTGAGGTACAAACGAAACAAAAAGCGGTACAAACGGGTACAAACGATTCTAAAGAATAAAAAGAGTAAATAGAAAAACAGATTTCAAAAATCTCAATGTCGGGTGCTGACTATTTTTTGAATTTTTTTTAATTATTAATTGATGAAGGTACAAACGAAACTATTAGTAGTGTAATCAAGTACAAACGAAATATTATTATTTTCTATACAAAAAAATTAATTTTTGAAAAGTCGGGTGCCAGGTTCACATAGCTCAATGATTACTGTTTGTTTGTATCTCGAATCAGAAAATGTGATTAAAATAAACGCTACTCGAAAGGGTAGAAGTGAAATTCAAAATTACTAATGTATTTTCTTTGGAAATATATGTCTCTTCTTCTTAGACTAGTTTGTATCCATGCAATTTAAAGAATGATCATTTTCGAGTCCCAAACAAGCCATTATTTACTTTATGTTGCGAGTCTTCGTCTTAAAAATGTTTTCAGAATCTATAAATGTAATTCGATTTATTGAATTTAATGTACAGACACAGATGCAATTATATTTTTTCAAGCATCGAAGATGTGATTGAGAACAAAATTGGGGTCTAAAATATATTGTATACTTAATTACATTATTGTATAATTAATATATAGACATGCATCAAATATGTGCTGTGTATATACAATTTTTTAAATATAAATATTGAGCTCTGTTTGTACATGAAATTGTTTGCTTGAATGACATTACATAACTTCTAAATGGAGAAGCATTAATGAATTCCGAGGGCGGTATCCAGTAAAATTAATTAAATAGATACCAACATACATGGTCATGATGAGATTAAATACACGGATCAGATCGCCAGATACTAACAATTTCAACGTAAGTATTGATCGACGTTTGCACCATAAACACATAAAGTATCGATACTATTGCAAATGTAAGTTATATTGTATACCTTATCACCTAATCAGCACAAGATAATCAGCAAACAATTCCTGAACTCTTCGTAATGCATGCAAATATATCATTTTCCCGATATTTATAAATGGCGAATATTCTTATAGTAATTAAAGTATATTAAATAATACACATAAAACTTGATTTATAACTTCAGATGTTTATCTAAACCTGATCATTATTAAGATAATTTTTGCTTTGTAGTAATCAATAAATTATTCTTTGATAATTTTTTAAATTATTCCGAATTAATCGTTTATATACGCGAATAAAACATTGAATTGCAAATAATTACTTCTTATTTCTATTTAAAAAAAATATTTGCCCAAATCTGAGATTCTGATGGATATCCACGTATTTATTTATGCATCATTTTAATACGAATAGTAAATTATGTACTACTAAATACACATATATTTGGCCTACATATAGCCTTTACGTGAAAACGAATTAGAAAGTTTCCAGATAATTTGTTAACCACCTTCAGTAATATCTACGACGCTAATGAAATATAGTCCATGAAAATATAGAACACTACATGTAGTAACATTTATGATCAAAAACGTTCTAATTTGTTCTGGCTTGAAGACGACATTCGGGTCAAATCAGTTTTTAAACACAAGTGTATAGTGTATTATAGACCAAACATATTTTTAAACACGAGTGCATAATGTACTATACACTAAACATATTTTTAAACACAAGTGCATAATGTATTATACACTAAACATATTTTTAAACACAAGTGCATAATGTATTATACACCAAACATATTTGTAAACACAAGTGGATAATGTATTATACACCAAACATATTTGTAAACCCAAGTATATAATGTATTATACACCAAACATATTTGTAAACCAAAGTATATAATGTATTATACACCAAACATATTTGTAAACCCAAGTATATAATGTATTATAGACTAAACATATTTTTAAATACAAGTGTATAATGTATTATAGCCCAAATATATTCTTAAACCCAAGTATATAATGTATTATAGACTAAAGATATTTTTAAACGGAAGTACAAGTAAATTGTTCATGGCTACTTTATATCAATGCTATTGAAGATGCTTCGAATCTCCCCTTTTGCTAACGGTGATTTAAGTGCACAGACTAGTTTTTGTGATAAGACCAGCGAACGCCTTGATCAGCAAGATCCGTAGAGTTCTTCATGGACAATGAACGTTAGTGTTCGGGATAGGAGTTTATTTTTTGCGACAGTCGATGGGCATCGATTTCTTTCAGAAGAGCCGAGGACGATAAACCTTCTGCTCTAATTGTTCACCTAAATTTTCCTTAACCCCCTTTCTCTGTTTATCTATATACACTTTACCAAGGACTCGAATTGTCGCTACATTATATACTAAACATTTCTTTCAAATACACTAATTTCATTTTATCAGTGTCATTAATGGACACTATTATCTGAAACACACATTTTTTTATCTAAAATTCGTCTACTTCATGAAAGTAGATCTTTTTAGAAAAATTCAATTTATAGTCTTTGTTACGATTCGAAAACTCCCATTTTCAAATACTTATACAAATTCATTTATTACGTGCAGCTTGAGAAAGTAATTGAATTATCACTTTTCATGTTGATACGCACAGAAAGTTTAGTATTTTATTAACTTCGAGATGTCCACGATGTCACTATTAAACAGTAGTGTATGTACAGAGTGATTCTAAAAACTATGAAAATGTGTATTTAATTTTTAAACGCAGAGAATATTAAATAAAAGGAAAAGTTGCATCCCATAATGAATATTATCTGTCGATGACCTAATTGTTTTGATGAAACGCAAATTAGGTTTGTTCTCTAAATGGAATCACGCATTTTTGAAACATAAATTAACTCTTCGCGTCATTCCGCATACAAAAGTGTCAAGTTACGACTATTGCAAACATAACAGTTTAAGAGTTATTTCGCATTCCACGTTCGCATTCAACAACTCGATCTTCGTGTTAAGATTCTATTCATCGCGCTAGATTACGTGACGCTGGTGACCGTAATTACGTGTGCTGGGCAAACAATGCGTTTTGTAAATACATTTCATTCAGTTCTTAATAGATTTGCGTCCCAAATGCTCTTGCTTTCTAGACTGTGCTTGTTAACCGCGCCACATTCAATCATTTTGCAACATATCATAATAGGCTTTGCTAACAATGAGAAAGTCGTCTTGTTCGGTTAGTGTGCTCGAGATTCCTGGAGATATTTATATTAATTTCAATTTTCGTTCCCTAAGAAAACAATTACGCAACACTTTAAAACACCTGACTGGCAAGAGAACATTTTTACGTTCTCGAATATTGCATATTTTACGTGAATATATGTATATAAATTAATGCATTCGCCAGATAGAATACCAATCGAGGGAGGATTTCGGTCATTGACCAACGAAATAAATATTTATGAACCAGAAGGCATCATATCTTTGAATTTAGAAATATTAAAAGAACGCATTACTTTGCATAGTATTAATGTCAACATGAAACTTTTCCAGTTTATATTTTTGAAGCGTTCGCATTCAAATATAGAATATCCCACTTTGTAAGTGAAATATGAATAAATAGTTCATGTTTCAGAAAATGTAAAGTAAAACTCAGTTTATTGGATTTTTATTTTATTGTTTTAGTTAAGCGAACTTCATTTGTCACAACAAAATATTTGGTATTCTCTTTAATCAAATTTTACTTCTGAACTGGGAATTGTTGATACGTGGCTTTAACTATTTTTTAAACTTTCATTAATCTATATATTCTATAGTATTCTATATATTTATTTCAGCTTTTCCCCATCGTTTCGACTTCTGTTTTTAGGTTCTCTTCAGGAACGTATGACTTGGAGTTGGACGATCACGCGTAACATTTTTTGCATGATTCTAATTCAGGAATTTTATTCGATGAGTTTAAGTTGTACTGTTTCTTAATAGAAATTTTTGCTTCCACGTAGACATAGTCAACGTTTCAAGTTGTGAAATAGTAAAATAATTAAAAACGCAGAAAAGAACAAATTTGTATTACATTTTTTGCTACATTTTTAACAAAAATTCTAAAGTTTATGGCAGATTGCATGTACGAAGCCAGAGTTTATGCAGAGTTAAATTTTCTTTTTGTTTTTAATCACTTGACTATTTCACAATTTGATTATATTCAAAGTCCTCATTGTCGAAATTCAACTGTTCCCTACTCATAAAAGATCCATAACCGGTCCTAGTTTCTAAAATCAGTCAATATGTACCAAAATGTGGAAATAGGTCAACGTGAACAAGTACACATAAAATGAAGAATTCTAGAAGTGAGTAAGTATCACGTTTCTTACACTACAGTTACTGCATCTAATTGTAAGTATTCACCATAACCACTCAAGAAACACTTACAAATGATTCAAGGGTAATTAACCAACTATGCTCTACTTGTGATATTCATTCAAATATGTCATAAATTAAACAAAATATTTTCTAAATGGAGCTTCAAGACTTCTTTTATTTTTTAATACCAAAAACACACCTTGTTAACATAGTCGCAGTGGACATTTAAACGTTTAAAAACTTCACGTTTAATTACTTAAAAATCGGTATAGAAATTTGTATAAAAATCAGATATATTCCATTTGTGTTTTATTGCACAATAAAATTCTGAATCTAAGATTGAAAAATTCTTCATACATGGAACTTCTTATATTTTTATTTGTGATATACAAAATGTTACACATTGCCTTTTGTCCTCCGAAAAAGTTGCAAAGGGTCCACTAAATTGTTTAAATGCCATGTGTATTTTTATATTAAGAAAGAAAAATACTAAAGCTCGATTTGGAAAATTCTTCATAAATGGAACCTCTTATATTTTTATTTTTAACATATAAAATGTTACACATTGCCTTTTGTCCTCCGAAAAAGTTGCAAAGTGTTCACTAAATTGTTCAAATGCCACATGTATTTTTATATTAAAAAAAGAAAAAAAAAATACTAAAGCTCCATTTGGAAAATTCTTTATATTTGGAACTTGTAATATTTTTATGTATAATACAGCATTTTGTCTCGTCATCCAAAGGGTTGTTAATGTTCACTAAATTGTTCAAGTAACATGTCTATTTTATTATTAAAAAATATATGTATCAAAGCCCGATTTGGCAAACTCTTTATAAAAACTTTCGGCGCGACACATTGCCACGGGTTCATTGAACGAGCCGGGACCACCTTTCTCTTATTCACAACAGGAACTGCTTTTTTCTTTAGTCGGCCAAGGTTACGGGAATGGTGAGAAATTGGGATGCTGATAGTAGAAGAAGAGAGGAAACACGAGGCGCGGAAAGATAGAAGAACGAGAAGGAAGTAGGAAAAAAAGGAGAAACGAGTACCGTTCATTCGTTCCGTTAGGCCTCATCACCTGTTAACTCCATTTTGTTCCGTGTACGCCATCCAGGTACGCGCGCGCGTATTTACATAACTTTCAAGATCGAGGCCACGACCGAGTAATCCTTTCAATGGTCACGGCCGTTTCTTCCACGAAAAATATTTTCATCTCTCAATAATATATTCATGAAATTGCCGTTTTTCTACGACGTTCCCGTAAATGGAAATTACTTCGCGAATTAAATAAATAAGAGCTTATTAATCTGATTTGCGCGAAAATTACGAGATATACCGAATGACGTGAAAGGAATTTGTACATACAGTGGGTGTAGAAAGTATTCGTACATCGATCAATTTCCAAAAAAACTATGTAAAATTATTTAATTTTTTTATTAGTTATTTTTTACAAACAATGACATTCTATATATTCTCGGAAAACTCTAGAATAGATAGAGCATAAAAAAATAGCTATTTATGTAAGTTGCGAAATTAACAAATAAAAAAAAAACAATTAATCGATAGAAATATTTAAGCAACAAGTATTCGCACAACTGTTTAATTTTTAACACTTGATTAAAAAAAAAAAAAAGAAATTTACATTACTTACTTTACATACTTCCTTCGTGGGATTTCCTTTTGATTTTATAATTATTGCAACTCTTCTAAGCATTGAATTAACTAAATTATTAGTTATTCGAAGTGGGATCATTTTCCATTCCTCTATTAGAGCCATTGTTAAAAGTATTAGGTTGTCCCGAAAGTTTCTTTCGTGGGTTACATTCAATTATTTTCTGTGGCAGTGTTTATATAAATAGACAATCTAATTTCTTAGACATTGATGCTGTAACAGCAATGAAGCGAAATGAATCGTGCACAATTCAGTAGTGTAACATAAAACATAAAATATTGTGTATATATTAATTATTAATACAACGAAAGAAACTTTCGGGACAACCTAATACCTTACTGGAAATTTGAAGTTTTCTAATTCGTACGAAGCAATAAACTAATGAGTTTACGTTACAAACTCTACTGTAAATGGTTCGGTCATAAGAATCGCACAAATACTTATTGCTTCTATACTTTTACCCACTTTTCACATTTTTTTGTTAATTTCACAAATTATATTAACTAGTAAATGTTGTGTGATCTATATCTATCTTAGAGACTTTCGAGAATATGTAAAATATCATTGATTATAAAAAAAGAAAGTTAAGAAACTACAATTTCACAGAAAAGTTTTTTGGGAAATTGATCGGTGTACGAATACATTCTACACCCACTGTATTTTAATTTGAAGAGACGAGTGCAAAAGCATGCGAAATTATACTTGCATCGTTGCATAAATAAAAATCATATTATCAAAATAAAGTACCAGTCCTTCTTACTTAGGAATTATTTAAACATAGCTAGTCCTAATTTCTAGAATCGTGTACCAAAAAGTTTGCAAATGAAGAGAATTATTTATAGCATACTTTAGTTTCATGGATAGAGAATCCATATTTGTTTTGACTTGATGTTATTATTATTATTTATTAGTAGTAGCGAATTTGGATAACACCTAATAGTTTAGGATATTCACGTTTTTAGATGTGCAGTTAAAGGCTGATAATACTGGTGAAAAAGAATTTTTGTGTATCAATTATAATGAAAGGAACATTACGAAAAGGAAAAAATTGATACACTTTTAAAAGAAGTTAGAAGGTCTGTCTAAAATAGAAATAAAGGAACAGAATAGGCTTGTATCTTCTGTTGAAAGAAAGATATAATTAAATATTTACAGCTCTAGATGTGCAGTTGGATATTGATAATACGGTTGTAAATATGTATAAAGCACACAATAATAATTATTTAGTATGAATTATAATAACAGAAGCAATAAGAAAAAGAATCGATACATTTCTTGCAAGTAAACAACTCTTGAAAGCATCATGGTATAGCTCGATAAGAAGTATGTTGAGAAAAGAAATAATCAAATGCGATCGCATTTTTCAAATGCAAAAGGAAATTTAAAGAAAAATAGATGCGAGAGACTTTCACTTCGAGACTAGTGGTTATTCATTTAAAATTGTTACGATTCTCTTCCGCAACATTGGCGAATAACTGTTTTAGAAGATATCGCCTTAAAAATGATTCCATGTAGGTCACTTGAAAGTAGCCTGCCATGGTCTTCTATATTCCACTTTCTTTTATTCGCATTCTATTGTCGGTATGTACGTGTACGCGGGAAAATTGAAAAACCAAAGTCACAATGGGGAAATTGTTCCGGCGATCGATGCTTCATCGACCCAAATTTGCTCCCTTGGTAGTTTTCGACGCAAAAACCGACTGGTTCGACGAAAGAACGCTCGTTCCCTTTACAAGGCAACACTTCCCGTGCAGAAACAGTGAATCTCAACGCCCAGAGTGGATACTTGGGAAGATCGTTAAAAAGATCTGAAACTGCCAAGCTTTCTCATTTGAAGATACCGCTCTTAGAACGTACGCTTTGCTATTTCTCTCGCTGACAATGTGCATGGTAAAAGTCGGTTTTATTGGAGAAAGTGAACGACTAACAATTGGAGATAATGCGCGGTGCGTTCGCTTTGAGATAATGGCTTCTTCTTAGAATAGGATAGTTCCTAAAATACGAAAAATTTTACGAATAACGAATTTGGGTCATGTTTGTTTCGGTTTATTCGATATTCAGGTGTTTTTATCGATCTTGATTCGTTGAATATAAA
>NW_026535289.1:5153695-5158830 GCF_026225885.1 Hylaeus anthracinus | reverse complement strand
GCAAACATGATCAAATCCATAATCCAGTCTAAGCAATGTCCAAACTATGCAACTTCTTATGTACGAAGTATGAAACCACGATGTTTTAGAAACTACCTTGTTATTTTGTTACTACGTAGTAAATCATTCGAAGTCTCACTGAACTTTCTGCAGCGTCCTCGTTTTTCCAGTTACAGCGTATCTTGGTTTATGTTTCGTAGAACAATCAATTGTGGTTGTCAAAATTTTACGCTGTTTCGAACAAGTAAAAATTTAAATAGAGTTTCGTATGTATATAGCAACGATCCAATTATTTTGCAATTATGAGGAATTTATTCATGTCCATTAAAGAGCGATACTTGCAAACGTACGTTCATAATTGATACTCGAATTATCTGTGACGCATATTACAAATTTCATTTTATTATGCAAAATTTCGTATCAATGACTAAGTTCGAATAAAATAAATTCATGATTATCATACTTCTATTTTTAATATATTATTTTGAATATTTGTAAATATGTTTTATTTTGCCAGTTTTAGAGATTCTACTATCAAATAAATTTAACATAATAAAAATGGATATGAAATATTTTATTTCTCTAAATTTTTCTGTATATACTGTGTATGTGTTCAACAAGAGTAAATCATTTTGTAAAGCTTCTTTTTTAATGTGTTTGCCCACACTCGCGTGCTTTGCAATTATCTTTACAACTTTGAGCATATATCTTCTTGTCTACAATGTAATAAAAAACTTGTTTCCGTTGTTTCGATAAGTTTTTTTAAAGTTTCAACACAAGTCGAAATAAAACGTCAATGATACAATGCACATCACTATGCAAATGCAAATAATGTACCGGTGATCGATATCACCTTGCTCGCGGCTGCGCTTAATGTATTCCGAAAACTGAAATAAATAGCAGCGATAAAAAATTCTTTTCGTAATAGCATCGAGTACATTTCCGACGAGTCATTTACACGTGCTTGATGTTTTCACAAGTCAAGTTAACCGATGTTTGTAAAACCTGATCACCTTTTATAAATTTTTCAATTTCACTCTTTCACGAACTTTCTATTTTCCAATTTCTATTTTCCAATTTAACACCAATATTCTGTAGTTTTATTTCCAAGAGATGATTGATTTCCCTTCTGAGAAACTTCTCTGATAAATTAATCTTGAATATTCACACGAGTAAAAATTAAACTCTTTATAAACATGTGTTATTCAACCATTTCTCATTATATGATTTCTGTCATACAAGGAAAAATAAAACTGTTTAAGAAAATGTATTATTCATCAATAATTGGACCGCGGATCTTTATGCATTTATAGAAAATTTGAATGTGCAAGAACCTACAAAATGCAAACAATATATAAAAATATAAAAAAGATTGAAAGTAAAGTTCATGTTATAATATTTGCAGAATAAAATAAATTCCTATTTAGGAATTTAAAGTGTAGACACGGTCGACAAAATTTTATTTTGCATAAAGATGCGCAGTATATATTCTTCTATGACTATATATTTTGTATCACCTAGAAATGTTCTACCTAGAAGAGAAAAATAACTTTGTTAGTAAATTATTTACCTCTTCTACCCAGCAACAGTCTTATTTACACAAAGATACAAGTATCAGTGGTTAATATCATTCATAAAAAAAAGAGGTGTTTGTTCAAGAACAATTGTAAATCGAATTTCATACTTTCTATTTTCCAATTTAAATTTGTGTAGGCACGGTCACCAAGATTTTATTTTGCATAAAGATCCGCAGTCTCCTCATTATATAATTTCTTTTTCTCTTACAATAATACTTAGCAAGATGTTATCGAATAATAACCTTCCAAAATTACCTTCAATACAACCCTTTTCATCCCAAATAATTTATTAGCTTCTCAGGATTTATCCTTAAAAAACGCGACACGTTCAAACGGTTGCAAGGTCGAGCGGCTAGACAAGTTCATTCACGGTCGCCAAAACATTGCAAAGCGTTTGGATGAAATTGATAGCCGACGAGTGGTCGCGTGATGTTCTCGTTAGAGCCGCGATTAGTATTCCAGAAGAATGGGCAACGACGTACGTAACTTTTCGTTCGCGAACTTACAATGAACTTCTCAATGCCGTGCAGGATATCTATTAAATCTACGGTCGTTCATTGAGCACCGTCAATGGCACGTGTTGTACGCGTCGCACGAGGAAAAAAAAACTAGTAGAATCAACGAATCACGAATTTCATGTCACGCGTACGACATTATGGCGTGAATTAATGAACTTCGAGCTACTCTGGCTGGCGGTCAGAAACTATGTCAAGGCTCTTCAGGATTAGGAAGGAGAGCGAGGCACACGTTACTTAAACGTGAGAATTTTTAAATATTCGCGAATCAAGTATCCCACACGTCGTGGATCAAGTACACATGTACGTGTAAGCAAGATATGAGATCATTCTTCGCGATCAATTACAACAGGAAGAGCTGCTTACTGCTAATAAATACACTAGTTCGCAGCCAAAATGTACATTCAATGCCACAATGTTTTTCTTATGTATTTCGGCCTACTAAACTCGAAAATCGCAAGAAAACATTTTGAGCAGCGCTATCGAGGATATTGGGATGAAAGAATGTTGTGAGACTACATTTGGTTCCTCATCAGAGAAGCAAACCCAACGAATAACAGAAGACAAAGCAAAGGCCGAAATGATTTCTAATCGAAATTAATTAAATAAATGTTTCCAATATAAATAGAAGAAAAATACAAAAACAGAGTAAAATTGGAATTTTTGTACCTTTACTAAATTGTTCCTAACTCCGGTATTTATCCATAGATTTTCTTTAACAGAAGCTTGTTTTCTTCGTAAAAGTGCGATCTATACGTAAACAATAAGAAACTGGACATAATTTGACAATTTCTATTTTTCCAGGGCGATGGAAGAAATATTCGTGGTCTATTTTAGCCGAAAAAAACCAAAGTTTCTCATATATATTGGCTCGTAACACTTAAACTATTGAACCGATTGGAAAATAATGTTAAAAGCAATTGTTGGAAATTCGATTATCTTTAAAATGACGTCTTGCGCGACTCAATCGGACGTTTCCAACTCGAGATATGGCCTAAAGATGTGAACGTATGTCAGAAAAAATCGAAAAAGAATTCAAGAATTCATATAAAAAAAATCTATCCATAGTAAAATTTTTTCTTGCGATTTTCGAGTTTAGTAGGCCAAGATACATAAGAAAAGAATTTTGGCATTGAATGTACATTTTTTTTTTTGTAAACTTGTAATATATATATAAAGGAATTTCTGATGGGGCTTTGGATTTTATTATTTTCTTTTTTTTATTATTAAAACACGGATGGTGTGGAATATATAGGATTGGTTTATTTTAGTTGAAAGTATACTTGATTACTAGGTGTTGTTTGGTCCTGTTTTAGTGATGCGGAGTATACGTTTCTAGGAGCACTTACGACCCACATTTCGTGAAGGCAAAAACTTACTCTTCCCCCAGTGAAAATTGGCGAGAATTGTTTTTTCAACCGTTTCACGTCGCACATTGTTTTTTTCGAAATGAGGCGAGAGCACTCTTTGCAAACCAAATAGGTATTTGAGGACATACAACATACAGACACCAGAAATCTTCATATTTAACTAAATGGCTAATTTATTTTAACAATTCGTTCATTTTTATCATAGTTACGACAAAGCAATTTAAATACTGCATATATTATTAACAAAATTTATTAATTTAATACTCAGTCAATCTGTGGAATTTCTTATATTAGTATCCATTATATTAATACAATTCATTGGTTTAATACACAGCCGATCTGTTATTTGGAACTTATTATTATTATCCATTTATATGCATACAGGGTGGTCCACGCAATTGTTTCAAGTCATAACTCCGTTATTATTGCATTTACGAAAAAAAGGAGAAAGACAAATGGTCCGAAGAGCACTTACATCTGTATGCAGTAATTCAACCTAAGAAATTTACCCTATTAAATTTGAAATATTCACTTTATGGAATTTTTACTGTTTTTAATCAATACTATCGGAACTTCAAGCGACGTACATTCACGCGTTACCAAATATTTAACCGATTATCATACGTAAATAATTGCTTTTACACCTAGCCATGAATATTCTCTTCGCACTTTTTTCGAATTTCAAATACTTCTCGTTTCGATATTAATTAGAGTAAGCTTCCTTTATGAACGTAATTCCGTGCGAATGTCGATATTACCTCAATATTAACTGTCTTCGCTGTGCAGCGATTCAGAGCTCCGTTGATTGCAATGCAAACGGAATCTAATACGATCAGATACATATCCCCTGTTAACGAGTCTTGACAGATGTTTTACCCAGCCAAGAGTAAATAATAATTCGTTGTACCACGTGACAGGTAATCCGTGTGCGCAGACTTTTACAAAAAGAAGCTGCTCAGTGGAAGTAACTGTAAATACCAGAGGTGTACCACGAATACGATGCAACATGCCATCGCGAGATTCTCTCGTAATAGTTAAAGAGATTTCCTTACTAAACGAAACGATAGTTTGAGGCTTCGAAATTCAATATTGCTTAGATACGCGTTACCTTCTCGTTTCGTATTGCTGTAATCGTCACACCATCTCCATTTTGCTTGGTGCATGATTTTTCAAACATTCGTGCATGCGTAGAATATTTTCCAAAGGTGGCTCTTTTTATAATAAAATACATCTGTAGTAAACATTTAAACGACATCATTTTTCTTACTTAATTAGTAAGAATTATAATTACAATTTTATAGTTTGAACAAGTTAATTTACTTAATATTGAAACGAATGAAAATTGTGTTAAAAAGTAACGAAGGTATTACTAATCACTAGACTGCGGATGTTTACGCAAAATAAAATCTTTGCGAACGTGCCTACAAAAATTCAACCTAAACAGGAATTTATTTATCTTATATCGTTTTCAAGTTTATTCGAATCGAAGATCGAAAAATGGTGCAGTGCTTTGTCGTTAGATAGAATTAGTTTTGTGAACCACAACGTGAGAATATTCTAAAATACAAGTACCAAGTAAATTGTTAATGTCATACAATTGCTAAAATCACACAATATTCAAATAAGTTTTAATATTAGTAATGACTAGACTGCGGATGTTTACGCAAAATAAA
>NW_026535289.1:5119554-5133695 GCF_026225885.1 Hylaeus anthracinus | reverse complement strand
CCGTTGCGAGGCATAACCCCTCCTACCTGGAAAAGTCGGCTTGACCGATCGGCTCCCGCGAAAACGTGGCGGTGTCAGTTCTCGCGCGCGAGGCGGGGTCAGCAATGACCCGATGGCGAGATGCAGAGACGATATCTCTTTGTATCTTGATTTTGAGTCCATTTGGTTCCCGACTTGGATGCAGAGAGTCTACCTGTCGGTCGTCTTGAGCCGGATCCTACGGTAGTTCCGATTGCGGACGCAGGGAGTTGAGTACTGATCGGAGACGTCAGTCTTTCTCTCGAATCGGACTCGCCAAGAGGAAACGAGACTGACCTAGTAAGTCGATTGTACGGTTTGCGTCGCGTCGCGTCTATTCTCGCGTGTTAGCCTCATTTTCTTAGTTAAATCGATTGCTTGATAGAGACAGGCACGGAGATCGAAGGAACTTTGTTTCCTTCTATTTCTTTCTTCGCGTACTTAGTTTCTAAGATTGTACATAAATGGAGATCGAAGGAACTTTGTTACCTTCTATTTCCTCCTTCGCGTACTTAATTTCTAAGATTGTACAGAGGAAGATCGAGGGAACTTTGTTTCCTTCTATCTCTCTCGCGGGTCTCCACTCGCAGCAACCTCCACGTGGTGAGACCTGGTAATCGGTATTACTCGCGACAAAGAATCATTTGTTTATCCTTTGTTGCGAGTAGTAGCGAGCTAATAGCTGCAAACTTGTAATAATATCTTTAGATATAACAAGTACCACGTTTTACAAGTGCAACATATTAGACACAATGGTGAAGTTTTATTAATTCTGCGCAGACATGTGGAAGATGATGCAAGTGACTTGCGATGCAACGAGTTTGTCATCACAAGTCTATTACATCCTTTTCAGAATACCTTTTAGTAACTAAAAGTTGGATAAGGAGCAACACGATTCGAGCTGGTTTGAATTTTGTCGCTCGGTCGCGCGACATTTAAGTTAGCCCGAATAGACCTTGCTCCCACTCTTGCCGTGGCTCAGCTACGCGCGACGTGCAATTAGAACAAGGCGTTACTGAGTCGGTTCCGTTCGTCGTATCGACCGAATGATCATCGAAGTATGAGTTCATCGATCTATAATACATAGTCATTCATGGTTAAATCTATCCATGCATGACCTGGTACTCGTAAGACACAACGTTATCTCATTTGTGTTCTTTCCACCCCTTTTGAATAGGAGCATGTTATTATTAGCACTAGACTCACGGAACATAATCATTTTGATCCATTCCTACGTTTATAAGGTTTTACAGAAACCATTTACATTTTCCACCAACCACTTATTAACACATTAGCTGCAATTATGATATCTTTCTTAATGAAAAATTTCTTACACTACCAATACGAGATGATTCCTTAACACTACCAATTACGAGATGTCCCGTAGTTCAAATTGCAATCAGAGCTGGGTAAAATACATATTTTAAGTAAAAAACAGTAAATAAATATTTTATTTCGGATCATTCATGTATTTTAAAAAATAAAATATTTTATTTCGGATCATGCACGTATTTTTAAAAATAAAATATTTTATTTGTTATAAAAAATGTTTAAGATAATATTTCAACTAATATTTTATTTGAAAATCACTGAAAATATTTGTGCCATAGTTCGGAATATTTTATTTATTTAATTTATTATCAGCAAATAAAATATTTTTATTTTAGTAAATTATAGTGTAAAATATATTTATTTTGGTAATCTAAAACGAACCAAGTACTTTTTCTCTGCACTATAAACATACATTCAATGTAGTTCTTCAATGAATACTTCTATTAAGAATCTTCATAAAATGAGTGATAGAAAGAGATATTCTTCAATCGCAAGAAATAGTTTCTCCATCTGTGTATCATATATATACAGTTTATTTCAGGCTTAAATAATGGTTAAAATAAGTTAAAATTATTTTCAGGTTAAATTTAAGGTTAAGAGCTATGAAAAGTATTCAATTTTATGCTTTATGTTATTAAAATGAAACATATTTTATTTTATATGTTAGATTATCAAAATAAAATATTTATTTTCATGCTTTAACTATAGATTGCCAAAATAGGTTATTTTATTTTACGTTTTACATTATCAAAATAAAATATTTTATTTGCTAAAATTTTATATCCCATTTGAAATACTATTTTATTTGAATTCTGAAGTAGTATTTAAAATTCTAAAATAGTATTTAAATTATTTGGTTCGGCAATTATATTATATATAAAATAAGTTATCACAAATATATGTTTTTCAAAATGATCATATTAGAACATTTGTAAGGAATTTTTCATTAAAAAAAATATCATAATTGTAGGTCCCAGCGAACGGCTACTTATTTTCGTCCGCAGCGATAGTATTAAAACAATAAATTTAATATCACTTTTTGTTATCAAAATAATAACCTAGATCACACATCTGTATTAAATTCTCGGACCCAAGGCAAAACGCTTTAAATTTGCCTGGCAATGAATGATATAATTCATATAAAAAGACGATCATACATCAAAATACATTTTTGTCCAAGACTCCAAGTTAATCTCAGAAAATCGACTTGATCTCTTAAAGCATTACTTTAATAATAAAAATCTGATAGAAAATCTTTGTAAGGCTAGTGTTAAGGTTGGAATTAAAGAGATTACTTCCCATGGCTCTTCTGCGCTCGATTCGGCGATCATCGACCAATCTCTTGACAAAAAGTGGTTCACGCATATTCTGGTCTGTAGGACACCGAGGCATCGGGGCGCCGGCGCCTGCTATTGATTCCGTCGGATATCGTGATTTCGAAAGTTACCATAGTAGTAGAGGGTGCCACAGTAGATAACTGCTCCTCGTACCATAAGGAGGCCCTCGCGCGTTTCTTCGTCTCACCCCAACAGGTCAGTGACGATCTCGCAACGATATTTTGTGACAAAGAAAAAACAATACGTCTTGTTTCTCTTCCAACCACGTCTCCACATTCGTGCGAGCCGTTTTGCAACATTATTCCGTGCGATCGTTACGTGGAAACTATGTTACTCTGTTCTCCAAACGAAACCAGTGTAGGTGGTTCTTCAGGGCAGGAGCAGACACGGTAGCAAATGAAAATTAAAGTTCGATAGAGGAAGATATTCGTGTTCGATTATTTTTGGGACGTATAATGTATAGAATTTATAACGAATTGGAAAATGTAATATTTTCAAGGTAAAATTGAGGTGGTGTGATATGAATTAAGATATATGGTTCCTCCAAGGTTTCAAGAAACAGTTGCTAAACGTTTTCGAGTTTTTTTAAACCATCTTCAGAATACAATCGCAAATATTTTCTCTGTTATGTATCGATATTCTTTATTCTTCTTTCATTGATGAAAATATTATGTTTCTATTTCGAAGGTGGTTTCGAATTCGAACATGAAATCGAATAATTGTTTTCGAAGACTTTGGAGAACCATATATTTGAAAGAAATATAGTTTCTAGATAATAATTGAAAATAATAGAGAAGAACATAAATAGGTAACTCTATTATCATCTAGAAACTTTATTTCGGTTATATCACCTTGTTATACTCATTATAACTTGTACGTATTCAGAACTCCCATAAATATCCCAAAACACAAGCATAAACATATTCTTCTATCACATTTATTCGTCCACTATTTTTTCTGCTGCTGCCCCTGGTCTTTCCACAAAAAAGACAATCCCACTTTTTTCGACAGAACTTACGTTTCATTCCGCGATCACACGACAGGAAAAAAGGATTCCTCGCGCGAATTCATTAGACGCTCCTTCACCCACCTCATTTGAATTCCCTCCGTTGTCGAATCTCTCTTCGAAAATTAATCCTGGTAAATGGAATTCTGAACGTGCACGACAACTATTACGCAGGATTCGTCGTCGTGAAAGATTTGTAGAATGCAAACTGACATTTGATTGGTGCTCTCGTGACGTCAATGGGAAAAATAGTTACAGTGCGCGTCACTCGTGTCAAATCGCCGCCCAATATGTTATCGAATATTTAATTCATGGACGAACGAATATTCGCTGAATTTTAACATCAACGAAAATGCTAGGCGAAAGCATAAATTTCATTCGATAGAAGTTCTTTTTCGAGCGATTTTTCATTCATGAAAACGACGTAACGTGCGTGGGAGACAGAATATTGACAGAGGGATGCGCAACGTAAGTAAACAGCATCTACGACACGATTACATTCGCAGAATACTGTACGATTCTTCGTTTACTCTCGAGGGATCTCAAATATGAGGTCAGGGCCGTAGTATAGCTGAAAGGCAAACATCTCTCTATCCTTCCTGGCTGCTCTATCGACGAAAAAAGCGACGGTGTCAGGTTCTTTGAGTAGAATTGTAAAGACATTTCTATCGAGTGCTTTTCTTGGACGAATAATATGTGTTTGAACACGGGAAACGAGTCTACGCGTCGTTTTGGCATCTATTGTTTACTTCGAGTTCTTTTATTCCTGCAGAATTCATTTATTTGTGTTTCCGACACCCGTTGAAGGACTTTTATTTCATCTTCTAAAAATAAATTTCTTTCGTGGTTATTTGTACACCTACGAGTCAACAACTGGTACAATTAAACAATAAGTGTTATTTCGAATATAATATAACTTCCTCAGAATTTATTCTCGGTCTTCTATTGAGTACGTTTTACTTTAACTTTCAGAAATAAAATTTTGTCTTAGTTTTTTCAACTTTTACGAATTAATATTTTCAACTAAACAATTACTGGCCGAATCTGAAAAGATACCAAATATTCTCGTTTAAAAATATCGTGTTCCCTTGATAAACATTACAGGAAGCGTGTTTACTGTGTTCCCAATCGAGCATATTATGTAACACAGGATTAACTCGTGGCACTTCCAGAATTTTTGTTTAATCTGTTGAATTAGTATCTTCGAAGGAAAACTTTATAAATGTTAGTTAATTATTTTGACATTTCACCTTTCACCATAAATAAAAATTAAGCTGAATTGTGGGAATTGTGAAAGGGTTAATATAATTATATGGATTTTTAGTTAATTGAAATGTTTTCAGTTTAACGACCTCATATTCATTTGAATAATTTATTACGTAAATCTGTGATCTGCTGTGAAAACGGAGGAATGTTTTTATTAGAAAATGCTACGCGATAGATACTATAGAGTTTTAATTACAAACAGTGAATGTGTTCTTTAGATACGTTTTGTAAGTGGAGAAAACTTCGGTCACTGCGCACGTGTGAAGTTAACGAGTCTAACGTACCGATTGCATGCAATGTAAGCTTCAAACTGTGACTGCATAATCCTGAATTGTCTCTCGCATGCAGGACGATGCTGACATGGAAACATGAGAATAGAGACAGAACGAAAATTGTTTTAGTTCTTTAGAAATGAATTTTTGCCAACACTTTGTTCTCTGTCTTACAACATTTGTTGATACCCATATGACTGATTTATTGATCATTTTCCTTAGTAACCGATATTCAATAAGATTTAAGTTATATTTAAAAATTACAATGCTCAGCATAGTTCTCGTGAAACAACAGGACGAATTAATAATTAATTTCAACGTCATTTTAAGTATTCTTCATTTCTTTATTTCTTCATGATTGTTATAAATATACAGAAAATTGAACAATTATTACTTTCTGGGGTACATTCTAAAAAAGTTCAGATATAAAAGAAGTCAACTTCCATAAAATTTGTTATGATCCAAAGTTACGTTACACATATATACACAAATTAAAACTGTGGTCCTAACATTATAATAGATTAAAAGTCAAATCAGTAGTAATTAATAACTTCAGTATCCTCTCTGATTATTTTTTGTATACATAATATATATTATCATATTTGTTCAGCGTATCATAGTTATTAAAAGGTTCAATCCTGACGTTTCTTTATTAAAGTTTTATAACAGTTTTTCCACGATTAGAATAACAGTGGATAATTTCAAAGTTAACGTTTTCCTGCAGGATGGAGTCCATAGGCGCGTGTGGTATTTCTGTTTGATCCTTGCGAATAAGATTTAGCCGTGGTCGCACGATAGAAACTAAGAATGGCGAACACGGCCCACCTCGTACGTCGCCAAAGCTCGCGGGACTTGAAGCCCCAAAAAAGTGTCGACAAACTCGAAATGAAGGAAATGAGGGGCAGACTAATGGTGGAGAATCGTAAGAATGTCACTACTGCCAATTATGGGGCCACGAACGCAGCCTTTGAAGACTCCAGTCCTAATATGAAGGTACGTTTACAAATTCACACGAATTCCACTCTGAAATTGTAAATTCTATCGTCTGTGTAATATCTGTAAATTCGTTTAATGAATAGAGGAGTATATAATATAAAATGTAATATATTATAATCCATGTATATTTATTTGTTTATTTCTGTTTTTCCACAAATGAATTTATTGAGAATTTAATTCAAAACTCTCTGACAAAATTTGGATCTGCAAATTTATTTTACGAACAAATAATATATAATATAAAATCTAATACATTGTAATTCATATTTATTTATTTGTTTATTTATATTTTCTCACAGCTAAATTCATTAATAATTTAATTCAAATATCCCCGACTCGCAGAGAAAATTCATGGTTTACTTATGATTCAATTTGATTACGTAAACTCTCAGACAGGAAGGTTTACTCGAAACCCGATTAAACTTTCGCGTGTATTCTAAATATATCTTATTTTACTTGCCAGTTATTTGGTATTTGGGCCGAACTGGCTTCCCAATTATTTTTCTCGAAATGCAGAAATTAATTCTGCGCGATTAATTGCTTTCGCTGGAACAAATTGTTTGTTACCGGATATTACCGTCTACTGCAGAACAAAACGGGAAACGGGGGTGAGAGCAGTAAACTCGGGAGTAACGAAGGAAAGGCAATTTTCCGACCGGAAGCGGGAGAGGATGAACGAGAGAATTGGGACAGCAAGCTTACTTTTCTACTGGCAACTGTCGGATACGCTGTAGGACTTGGAAACGTATGGAGATTTCCATATCTCGCTCAAAAGAATGGCGGAGGTACGTCTACGTGCTTGAAAACAAGGAAACGAGAATATGACATATATATATTATATAATATAATATAATAAATAATAATATATATCTATTTATATATATATACAATATTCTCGTTTCCTTGTCCTGTTTCCATCCTATATTATAGTATTTATATATATACAATTAATACAATTATACAATTAATATATATATGTATTAATATATGTATACATAAATTTTTACGTATCTCGAGATAAATATATCATTGTCTTGAATATATGTTTCACGGCAGGAGAAGTTTCATTTTGTTTTTATGTAATAGGGTGGCCCAGAAAATATTTTTCAATCACAGTCACTTTGTTTTCTGCTGTTTATAAAATTGTAATCACTCATTTTATGCTAATTAAAAAAAATATATCATGAATTTTGTTCGCTTTGTATCGTTATCTTCGCATATTTTTAGCGTTGCCAAAGAATTGGAGTTTCGATCCTTTTGCTCCATTATTGAAATTAGAACTATAATTAATTAAGCATGTAGTTTGAACCTTGCAGCTTTTGAACAATTAATACAATTATTTTCGAAACGATGACATAAGATCATAAGAGTCATGTAACTTAAAATTATTTTTTATAATATTTCAATCGTAATTCATTTGATAAATGAAAATTTATAAATGTGCAATATTTTTTAAGACACTCTGATACTATAAAGTTGAATATACTCTTGTAAAAATTTTCAAAATATCATTCAATAATAATAATAGTATTATATGAAAAAGATAGCCTGATCTATTTCGATTTTATATCGACCTTAACAACTGAGAAACAATAACGAATAGTTTTATTATTAGTAACGTTATTCATTAGTAACGAATGAATCGTTTACTAATTGCTTACGGTTTCGTGAACAGGTGCATTTCTAATTCCATACTTCGTAATGCTGGCTATCGAGGGTATTCCCATATTTTATCTGGAATTGGCAATCGGCCAGAGATTACGGAAGGGCGCTATCGGTGTGTGGAATCAGGTGAATACTAGACATTGTACACAATATAGTGGAGTATTAGTAAATAATACATCCTTCCGAACGTTTCTACAAGCAATATATTGTTTCTGTCGAAGGTTTCTCCATATATGGGCGGTATTGGACTAAGCAGCGCCGTAGTTTCCTTTAACGTAGCTCTGTATTACAACACTATTATCGCTTGGTGCCTATTCTACTTCGTTCAAGTGAGTAATCAAATCACATCTCATTTTTTGTAATACAAAATATTAGTGGGACCAGAAAGTGTCAGATTTGGTTAGTGGGTTAAGGTGTCAATGAACTATTCACGCGCGGTTTGCATTGTATAAAGTAAATATTTATTTACGTAAAGATATATACAGGGTGTCCCAAAAATGTTGGAGGTCCTTGAAAAGGGTGGTTCAGGGGGTGATTTGAAACAACTTTTTCCTTAGCGAAATTGTTGTCCGAGGCTTCGTTGAGGAAATATTAACGGAAAACACTGACCAATCAGAGCGCGAGTATGCCGGTGGAGCGGCCGCGATAGCGATGGCTACGCGCTAGGTAGCCGCTCTCGTACGCGAACAAGTGACTCGACGTGCATCGAAGGATATTGACGCGGCCGCTCAGCGCGTAGCCTTCGCTACCGCGGCCGCTCCAACGGTATCCGCGCGCTCTGATTGGTCGGTTTTTTTTATTAATATCTACTTAACGAAGCCCCATCCGACATTTTTGCAAAGGAAAAAGTTGTTTAAAATCACCTCCCGAACCACCCCTTTCAAGGACCTCCAACACCTCCACCCTGTATATAAATGAACTTCGACTATTGCCCCGATCGTACGCATAGAACGCATAAGTAACAATAAAAACAATCGACATCAGCCGATATAGCTGCCACGATCCAAGCCGCTGTCGATATATTTCCTAACAGAAAGTAATGTCGTATCTTTTACATTAAATTCAAACAAATAAATTTATAACAAGTGTTTATTTTTAATCAATTATGTAATCGCCCTCGTTGTCAACAACCTTTTGTTATCTAGTGTGCAAATTTTCAATATCTGATCGATAAAAATCAGCTGGTATACAATGAGCTGATATATGATAAACAAGTATTGACATTCACAGAAACGACATTACTTTCTGGCCCCCTAATAGAAAATTACATATGGATGTAAATTTATTTAAAAATTCGAGTAGTTTAAGATTGATATTAAAATAGTAGAAAAGATTATAGAAAGTTTGAGTGTGCAAGAAACTACAAAATCCAAACAGTATGCAAGAATATAAAAAAGATTGAAAGTAAAGTTCATGTTATAATATTTGCAGAATAAAATAAATTCCTATTTAGGTTCAATTTTTATAGGCACGTTCGCGAATAATTTATTTTGCATAAAGATCCGCAGTCTAATGATGTGTAATGCATGCACATTTGATCAAATTATTCCTATTATTATTATTATTATTATAAAAGAGTTAATCAGTAATCAATTAGCTATTAATATTAAAATAGTACAGAAGATTGAAAATAATATAAAATACATCGCATAGAAATTTCATTTAATTATTACTAATAATCTAATTAATATTCTAACACCAAAATCATTTCGTTTCTAGAGTTTTCAATCGCAATTACCGTGGGCGGAGTGTCCCAACGTATACTTCCAAAACGGATCATATTCGCCCGAGCCAGAGTGTGTGGTAAGACTGATCCAATCAACGCTTCTAGACTAACGCGATACAGATTACACTGCAATTAGCGATCGTTGTTCAGGTCAGTAGTCCCACTCAATACTTCTGGTATCGAACAACCCTGATGATCTCCAAAGACATCGACACCCCGGAGCCGTTCAACTGGAAAATTGCACTGGCACTGGTGATCGCATGGATTCTCGTGTACATGTGCATGATCAAGGGAATCGCGTCTTCAGGGAAGGTATTCCTTTGACTTCTTCAACGTTCATCGCGCGGTTTATCACGTTTACTGCCAGACAAGTATTCTTAAAAACGTCTGCCAGAAATAAATATTACTTGAACTATTGGATGCTACATAATCAAACATTTCTCGTGGTATATATTTTTGTAACTTCATCAAAATTCATGAATTTCATTTGAATTATTTTACTTTGATGCTCAACTTCCTGAATTAATTTCTTTTAGTTCTTCAATGAAAAACACTGTCACCCATATATGGGTGACATGGCGATCAACGTGTTATACAATTTTAAGAAAATTTACAAATTTCTTTCGTTCATAAATTTTCGAAGTTTTTTTTACAAACGAACAACTTTATAAATTAGTATGTTCTTTATAGGTCGTGTACGTGACTGCTACATTTCCGTATATCGTTCTGATCATTTTCTTCTTTCGTGGCGTCACTCTGACGGGCATGTCCGACGGTCTACGTCATCTTTTCACACCGAAGGTAAAAATACAGCTCATTTTTGTTAGTATATATATATGTATGTATGTAAATGCACAGTGAGTTCTCGAATTACACGGATTTTTAGTTGGTATATATGTATGTATTTATTAGGTTGTCCCAAAAGTTTCTTTCGCTTTATTAATAAGTAATACATGCACAACAGTTTATGTTTTATGTTACATTACTGAATTGTGCACGATTCATTTTGTTCCATTACTGTTACAACATGAATATCTATGAAATTAGATTGTCTATTTATATAAACACGACCACATCAAATAATTGAGTGCAACTCGCGAAAGAAACTTTCGGGACAACCTAATATTTATTTTATTGCATTGTAACAAAGCAGATACAAAGGAACGCAAAGTGTATAATACATTAGGGAGAAGTTTTGCCAACAACTCTTTTACAAACTAATTGTAATAGATATTAAATTCAATTTTCATTTCCTCTATTTTCTTTACAAGCTGTTGCTAAGATTGTATAAGGCCGATCGCACACGGGCGCAACCGATCAGTTTCAAACCACTCTGAAACTAGTTGCATGCGACCGTGGATCTAGGTAAAACAAGGATAATGGAGTAGGTAAAACAAAGAGCGCAAACGGTTTGCAACACTAATTTCAAATCGGTTGCGCCGTGTGCCATCGGCCTAATAAGGAAAGATTTCTTCTGAAAGTAGTAGAGATCCGTATTGGGTCAGATATTTTAGTCGGCCTTCTTAAAGGTCGATTCAGACTATACGACACGGACCGTCACGTTCCGGCAACGACACGTACCGGCACCGACACGACAAAACATTAAAACACGCGTTTTAATGGAACTATTCGTACTAGTCCCGTTGACGGAACGTTGAGGTCGGTGTCTGTTAACACTTTATTTACCGGGAGCCTATTTATAGGCTTTTTAATTGCAGTACTTAGTTATTCGAATTTATTTACTGTGTTAATGGTTGTCTACTCACAATGTTCAGTGTTTGGTAACAGACTTGGCTTTCAATGTACCTAGTAACAGTATGAAGGAATTATTATCAGCCTAGATTGGCATATGCTATTGTAGTAAATTCTTTTTTTAATTAGATTCTGCTTCTAAATAGCCCGGTAGATAAAGTGTTAAGTCTGAATAGTTCCATTAAAACGCGTGTTTCAATGTTTTGTCGTGTCGATGCCGGTACGTGTCGTTGCCGGTCCGTGTCGTACAGTCTGAATCGACCTTACGACTCGAGATTAAGAGGAAATGACACGACATTGCTTCCATTTCCTTTATTCATTGTATCAAATTCCTCTGAATCTGATTCCGAGTTTTCTTTCCTCCTAGAATACATTTTATTCGTACAATTTAATACACGTGGTATTCGACTTGCACGGAAAGCCGTGAAAAGAATTAACTGCCATGAATCGAGGACTTACTGTACGCAATAAATTAGCATTAATTTACTTCAAGTAATAGGTGTTATTATTGTTGTATAAAGTATCGTTTTAACTTAGCTTACAATTTAATTAAAAAATGAACTTCAATGTGTTCTATTCGAGTCCTTCGTTCATTACTAAACTGCCAATTTTATGCATTTATGGCGTATAATAATATAGAAAACATACATAAAATGTACGTAATGTATGTAGAATATATTCTTCAAATATTCTAATAATATCGTTATTGCATTTTGTATGCGTATACCTTTGGTTATGTTTAGCATGTGTTTATTGTATTAGTTTATTTCATAGATGTATCAAATGAAATGATTAAACAAAATGCTTGAATAGACCACATTGGAATGAATTATTATAACTTATTTTGTAGAAGAATTATTATTAGATTACTATAAGTAATAAGAGCATAATTTGTTCAGTGGTGGAAGTTAACGGATCCAGTGGTATGGTTGGAAGCGGGCACGCAAATATTCTTTTCCCTCGGTCTGGCATTTGGTGGTCTAATAGCGTTTTCATCTTACAATCCTGTGAACAACAACTGCTACAGAGACGCCATTATGGTCAGCTTCACAAACTGTTTCACTTCGATGTTCGCTGGGATCGTCGTATTTTCAATCATTGGTAATTATTCGCTATTTAATTTCAAGTTTCATATATATAAAATAAAATAAAAAATAAATGTACATGTCGAATTGAGTAACCTCCTACGTTTCGAAGTCGATTAATAAAATAACGCTGTAATGCACGTATCAATCGAATTTACAGGATTTAAAGCTACCATGGTCTACGAACAGTGTCTGTCCGAGAGAAACGCCACGCTTATCAGTATTTTTGGACAGATTGATAAAATACCAACCGAAATACCAGCCAGTGGTACGCTACTAAATTTCACCACAGGAAATGGAACGTTGGACAACTTGATCATGCCAGAACTACCCGAATGCGACCTCGAAAAAGAACTGGACAATGTATGTGATTTATTAAATTTTGTATTGCATCAGGGGTGGACAGAATTATTACATAAAGTAAAATATAAATAATTACCTGTTACTCGTTACATGAAACTCTTTTTTATTCATTCATTATTGAACTATTGAATCGAGTAAACGTCGCTATTCGAATAAAATTGTATCCACTCCTTTATTGCATAAGTGGCTTATCAATATAAAAAAAAAACAACCCCTGTAAAGTTTGCCAAGGACCTTTTACAGAATTATTACCTGAAGTAAAGTATAACTAATTACCTGTTACTCGTTACATGAAACTCTTTTTTATTTATTTATTATTGAACTATTGAATCGAGTAAACGTCACTATTCGAATAAAATTCTATTCATCCATTTATTACATAAGTGGCTTATCAATATAAAAAAATAATCCCTGTAAAGTTTGCCAAGAACATTTTACACAATTTGACCATTACATTTTCTTATAAAATTATTTATTAGCTCTATAAATTCAGCTACTAATTTTCTCTACTGGTTATACTACTTTGTCTTAAAACATTTATTTTTCTCAATCGTGTTGCAGTCAGCGTCAGGCACAGGTTTGGCGTTTATCATATTCACGGAAGCAATCAATCAATTTCCTGGGGCTCAATTCTGGTCAGTGTTATTCTTCCTCATGCTGTTTACGTTGGGGATTGATTCTCAGTTCGGCACCCTCGAGGGCGTCGTTACGAGTATAGTGGATATGAAATTGTTTCCAAATTTGCGAAAAGAAATCCTCACAGGTAGTAAACAATCGATCGATTAAATTATGATATCTTTACGATTGCTAGTGTAAATTAACAATTGTTGGTGTGCAAATTAGGTGGCATTTGTCTGGTTTGCTGCACTATATCAATGGCCTTCGCCCACGGTGCTGGTAGCTATGTCTTCGTGCTGTTCGACAATTTCAGTGGAAATTTTCCTCTGCTGATCATTGCTTTCTTCGAGTGCATCGCAGTATCATACGTTTATGGTTTGAAGAGGTACGCAAGTATACCTTTAATAACATAACAAATTGTGTCTCAACGACATCGTCATCGTGATTGCTCGAATTCCTGTTAATATTTGCTTAACTCTTTCATTTCGACATTTGTTGTATTCCATTCGTTTCTCTTTTAGAAATTAATTGTATTAAACTAGTATTGGGTGTGTATCATAGGTTGTAGCTGAATAAGAAGAGGAAATTTGCCTTCTTAGTCAGAGAAGACAATAGATGACAATGTCTTCTTTCCTATAAGTCTTAATTGTAATATGGTCAGAGACAATCAGAAATATTCACTGGGACATAAATGGTCCACTAGGA
>NW_026535289.1:5075162-5119544 GCF_026225885.1 Hylaeus anthracinus | reverse complement strand
TATGAAACAAAATGAATCCTAACCGAGAAACATAAATGTCTTCGTAGAAATTGAGTAAGGTGAAAATATTTGAGTTTCGGTTATTTTAGCAAGGATCAGAAAAGCTTCAATAAATCGTAAACGCTATAATTAAATCTGCTTAGATTCGCGGATGATATTGAACTGATGACCGGTAACCGTCCAGGCCTTTATTGGCTAATTTGTTGGAAATACCTCAGCCCGTTGGCTATGCTGAGTATTTTAATCGCCTCCATCGTGGAGATCATGGTCGATGGAAGTGGGTATCCAGCTTGGATCGCCAGCAAAGGCGTCACGGAAAGACAGGAATGGCCGATGTGGTCGTTGGTTCTCATCGGTATTCTCATTCTGGCGTCTGTTCTTTGGATTCCAACGGTTGCCATATGCAGGTAAAGCTTCAGTTCGATACTATACTACTCATACTAACTCTTCAACACATTCTGCTATAAAAATGGAATGTTGCATTCATTTCTGTCCATTTATGAGCAAAATACAGTGGAATTTATGAGAAGAAAATATTCTAAAAGGACATTTTTAAATTCATTCTTATTTCGTTGAGAAAACAAATCAAGCAGCAGTAAACGAAAGTAGTATCTAGCTTGTAACAGTAATTCAATTATAACACAGGCGTCTAAACTTGATCTAGAAAATATTTTTAATGCTATATTTGGAATAAGGATGTTTAATCATCTCTGGGATATTTAATGCTTGATTTGTGATGCTACATATTTGCTTGTACTAAGTTCTTCGAATAAAGAAACTTACTAAAATGGTTTGTACATTGTATATGAATAACAACAATGAATTTTTGAAAGAATTATTTTGAAGCGGCCATAGGTTACCAAGATTATTATTCTATTAATAATTCATTGACTCAATTTAATTACTATCAATCTTTACTTCAAACACACCGTGGCCTTCTAAGGATCATCATTGTTTATTAGCTATTTCATAATTTTCTCTCGAAGACGAAATCGAATAAGAAAAATTCCTTTTATTATACCTCCTAATAAATATAATTCATTTCACTCTATTTCCTTTTTTTTTGGAGTAAGAGTAAAGTGATCAGCCAGTAGAGAGTTAAACCCACCTATAATATTAAGTAACCCCACATAGAAATGTTTACTTTACATAAATCATTAGATTAAATATTACGAAAAGTACATTGCAAGTGCTATCGCTCTGAAATATTTTTCTTTCGATCTAGTATAAATTAACGAAAGTTAAATATTACGAAAAGTACGTTGCAAATGCTATCGCTCCGAAATATTTTTCTTTCGATCTAGTATAAATTAACGAAAATTAAATTACATAAATCATTATTAATCCCCAATTTAGACTCTTCGGGATACTGATAATCGAAGATAACGAGAAGGCCTGGTTCCCAGCGGCCGATTTGAAAGAGTTTCATGGAATCGTACCGCACGAAGTTACCCCTGCCGAGACATTATTATTCTGCATAAGAAGCGACGGATCCGAGGGACTCTGTTGTCCAACCGGTGGTCCCAGCGACGACGACGAGGATCTCACCTAGGAATGGTCATCGTCGCTCCCGTTGGGATAATATGTGTTTGAGTGGTTTACAGACCTAACAACAGCATTATTATTTTTCAGCGTTTCAAGTATTCAGACACACTTCTCATTGCGATTCAAAGTCGATTCTCAACACTTTTCGTTTTGCTTTCAAAGGATGCTGCAATGATATATCGTGTCAATTACCCTGAAAACGACGTTTATATAATTCGATATACAATTTCATCGTAGCATTGCCAAATTCTTTTCTTCTAAATTATTGTTTCCTTTTTAAAGCAACTAATTTGAAACACATTCACAGAGAGAAGATACTGGTTTCGAACGTAAACGGTTGCTATTCGATTTTCAAACCTGATTTCCCGCTGTTTTACGAGTCTCTGAATCATTCGATGACGCGTACGCATGTCAATATTAACTCGAGAAGCTCGAATTACGCGATTCCTGATGATGCGTGGGAAAACGAACGTGGACGATAGAGATAAATAGGAAATTGAAAGTTCTATCTACGCGAAGATGCAACGTTTTGTGTCTTTGAGTTACACTTGCAGTTTCTTCGCTTGCGAAAATATATGCGGTACATCTCGAGCATTTAATGGTATTTAAAGAAATTTTATATTATTAGAATATGAAACTTTTGAAATGCTATAAAAGCAGACAAAATGAACGGTGATCGAGAAACGTAAATATCAACGTATAAATTGGGAAATGTAAAAACATTTGAGTTTCATTTATTTCAACAAAGATCAGAAAGCTCATCATAAATTATAAACGCTCTAAACGCTAGTAACATTAACATTTATAGCGAATAATGCTCTAGATATTGAACCGTAGTCATAAATACCATTCACGAGATGTATCATATATGTTCTAATTATTTAACACGCGACACGTCATCTCATTTGCAATACGTATTCGTTAAAGGCAAGTGAAAACCTTGCGACAGATCGCAGATCATTAAAAAAGAAAAAATAATAAAAGAAAATAGGATAATGTTAAGATTAGAAACGAGACACTTTTACCGCTTAGCGATCGCAAATAATGTGAGATGTAAGATTAGAGTAGGAGCCGTCCAATGGCCGTGAAAAGGATGTTTCGAAATCGTTACATTTATGTTCAATTTAGTAAGATCTTACTCACAGTGGCGCGTTGTGCGTGGGTCCCAAGATGATATGCAAATTAGGAGCATCATAAATCTAATTTTATTAGAAATAGCAAACAAAGACAAATTGGTTAAGTAATATTTACAGGAAATTTAGTGCCATTCTTTTTAGTAACATATCAATTTTATTAAATACGAAACTCTTTTATGTTCTCTTCAGATATTTCAATATATATTTTCTTTCTTCTTCGTACACCTGTGAAAGGATGCAGAGGTGTTTCGTGAGATTAAACAAAATGAATATAAATCTACGTAAATAAAATTAGTGTTTAAAATTGTCTACATACAGAGTATTGTAGCTCATGTCTAACAAGTGACTTTTACTTCAAAATTGCTAACAAATTAAATTCTTAAGTAAAATTCACTTAAACGCCACAATACTCGATACTCAGATAGTTTCATACAGTAATTCATTTACTGTTAGAAACCAGTAAGTGAGGTAAGAGATGAGAATAACAGGCTGATAATAATGGGATGCAGCTTTTAAGGTGAAAACACTATAAAGGTTTATTGCAGTTATAATAGTGCAACGTGATATGGCGGTTACACACAAGAGCTTGATAGAACAAGTGAAGACGGAAGAAACAAATGACACACAGATAATGCTTACTGTATGCATCGATACTCTCTCGCATTTACATAACATTGAATTAATTTTTGCTTAATCTAATAAAACATCTTCGTATGTTTGCTCATAGTACTGCAGACAAACAAAAGGAAAACATGTATTGAAACGTCTAAAGAGTATCTCTAAATCGTCATAACGTTATTTAAAAAAAAGACATTTTTCATTCAAACTGCCATTGAACAAGGAAATCTATTTTTCGTATATTGCATATAAATAACAGTAATAAATGTTTGCAGCATTGATTTTTGGGATCCCTTTGCTTAGGACCATAGATGACTGGTTTTGTCTACGGAATAACACGCCACTGGAAAAGAAAGAATTCTCCTTTAACGAACGATTTCTCTGTTTGCTTGAATTCGCAATTATTCGAATTAGTATTATACAAATTGCGTGAGAATTTTTTAACGATCAAACACCGACACGAGTAAAAATAATGCGATCGAGAATCATATCAAGATCCCTTTTCAAGGAGCGATCACGTGTGATGTATTTTAGTATTTAGCGACCCCTGATACTTCAAAGGTCATCCGTTTTTCTAGAGATACCGATTATTTCGTCGAGAAACCTTCACATATCTCACTTGTCGAATTTATAGCCTTTCTTTCCAATCGACGATACGTTTGTCCTTTTCGGAGAGAAAAGCAGAACGCTCGATGGACAGGTAGCTTGATCGTGTCGAAAGTAATTAACGATCGAAGAAGGGAGACGAGGCGAACGCATATCAAAAGAAACGATATATCAAACGCGTGAAATTTATTTGCAAATTTTAACGCGACGCTCGTGGACGAGCATTCTAATCTATAAGGACAATAAACAAATTTCTTAAGACTCGCGGAGTGAAGGGAACGTGTAACGCGACAATAATGCGATTCAATTCATTGGGATTAATTGACGATGGGAATATACGACAATAAGATCGAAAAAAAAAAAAAACGTTTGCACTGCACTTCTTGCACATACATTCACAGAGGCCTATGAGAATCGAGAGCGTCGAATCGAAGGAATAGAGCAATTTCGTTCTGATATTTTCGTACGTTCGAGTGTACAATAATATATACATATATTTTATACGTTATGTTGTAATTTACGTTTTTTAATGACGGTATATTTGTAATCGCGCATGTAAGATAGGATATTTTTTAGATAAACATTACACGATGAATCGTGGAAAAAAAAAAATGATAAAAATGTGAAACCATTTAACGTGTCTGTTGTTAAAAACAAGAGTATCAACGAAGCGTGACAAAAAATTCTTAATGCTTGTCGTTAAAACAGAAATAAATTGGCGCAGTACGGGGAAGGGTAAACTGCATCTATTCCTTCGATGAAAGAAACGTTTAATAGCGGAGACTAGAGCAGTAGCGAAGATGCGCTCAGATCACGTCTATTTGTACTTCGGATCTCACTATTTTATATGCGCGCTTTTGGGTATGGGTCTTAACTCTTTCTAACGAATTGTTGATCACGTATCTCTCATAATTCCGAAAGGATTCTAACCAAAGCTTGGACGAGATGGTATCGTAGAACTCGCACTTTAATAATCAATAATAGGTGTCCTATCGGTTTCCACTAAGAACGAGAGATTTAGCCCCGTTTTTTCGATCGACTTATAGACACGCACATTCTTTTTGGTACAAGACACACATTCACATAGGCCGTTTCTTTATTTAACAAGAAGGTGCTAAACTATAATAACTTAAGGGTGATTTAATACAAAATTATAATACTATATAAATATATATATATATATATATATTTATATATATATATATATAATATATAAATATATATACACACAATCGTTAATGATAATAATTGTTAAGAACCCTTTATTGAGTCGAATAACGGCCCCGACAATAATTATGTTGCTCCTAATCGATTAGTGATTTACTTATACTCGCATATTATGATTATTCGTATAAAGTAGACGAGCTGTAAATAATTGTTGAAGTGTCTTTTAAACCGAAAAATGACAATAACTGCGAGTCGAGAACCTGCCGCGTGAAACATGAAGAATATCCTTTACGATGAATAGTACAAATGTTTCTTTCACGACGATATGTATGTACGTTTCGTAAGCGTCTAGTACGACGCACGCCTAGTCTCCAATTTACACGGATTCCAAAGTAACTAATTTTCTATATTCAAATTGTTAGAAACGGAAATATATGCTGTGCACGTATTTGTATAATTATTTTTTAGTACTGATCGTGTGTTACTAGCATGAAACGTAAAATGGAAATTAAGAGTGTAAAACATAATTAATAGTTAGTTACTACTGAACGACTATGACTCTTCCAGCATTTTTGCAATGCGATTGAATCTTTACATTTTCAAATAAAAAAAGGGAAAATAGATGGCCATATCTATGTATACAAACTAAAATAAAAATTACGAAAAAGTATAGCATTATATATTTGCTATTTCGTGATATTTTATTGTATTTCATCACTTTATTTTACGTTGAAATAATGAAGTTGATTAAATAACTTCGCGAGGAATTTCTGCGCTGTGAAATTTTCCGTGTAAATCGTAGGATAGGTGTACGCAAATGTCAGACAATAATCCGCTCTAATGGATTTTCATTTTTCATACCGATATCGAGAGCTCAAGCCTTTGAAAGGCTGCGTTGGTAAATACAGTGTGCTAAAGTTGTTTAATCGTTAATCTGTATTTATTCGTGTCTTCCTCGATATCTCAACGATCAATTACATGGAACCCTTTAGTGTCATCCATTGGCCTAATTTAGGGTTTCTCAAACTCTGTGTTAAAGTAAGATTAAATTCGTCCTTCTTAAATTTTGACAACTTTCGTTTAATTTAGGGGGGTATCCTGAATTAGAAGGTCTAAAAAAATCGGTTTTTCGTGAATTTGTTTAGGCTGGAAAGAAATAATTAATTTTATCAAACTTTTTATCCTATTTTCATACATATTTGAGTAGTCTGTACAAACTTTTTCAACAAGAAATATCGCAATTGAGTCGACTGTGACGCACATTTATAGAACACCTCGCAATTAAAACCTCCTTTTAGTAAAAAACTAAATATAATTTTGGTTTGACACAAAAAAAACCAAAAGAAATTTTCATTTTCATACATTTTTCTTCTATGTGAACTAAGAAAAACCCGCAAAAATGGTGAAATGGGAAATTACTGCAAGCTTGAAAAAAAGAACGAGTTCTTTGGGTGAAAAACATCACGTTAACTTGATAAAAAAGTTGTTTAAAATTCTTTTTGTACGAATTTTTTTAGTTCACATAGGAGAGACATGTATGAAAATGAAAATTTCTTTATTTTTTGTGCCAAACCAAAATTACGACCTGCATCTTTCCCGCCGATAGGAGGTTTTAATTGTGAGGTGTTCTACAAATGTGCGTAACAGTCGACTCAATTTCAATATTTCTTGTGGAAAAAATTTCTACAGACTACTCAAATATGTATGAAAATGGGATAAAAAGTTCGATAGAATTAATTATTTCTTTCCATCCTAAAAAAAATTCACGAAAAACCGCTTTCCTAAAACCTTCTAATTCAGGATACCCCCTTAAATAGTTTCATACTTTAAACTTTTTCTACGTTTACTAAAACAGTGCACGTAAATAAACATAAACAAAATTTAGTGAACTGACAAGGGCCTTCTTAGAAATTTATTTAATACAATTTACTGTATCCAAGATACTACATAATATTAGTTTCCTTAAATTGAATTCATAAAGAATTAATGAGGTTACAAAACTTCCGTAAAAAGATAAAAATATTATGGCAAGTATTTTTATTTGTTTTTATTCCATTGAAAGCTTACACGGCCGAATTTGAGAAACCCTGGCCTAAATAGTGCAAATAAGTGAAGCGAACGACGCAAACGTTGAGTATAACGAACAATGCAGCCAAACGTGACGATAATTTAGAATGTTAACATCGTTTTGCTTTCTTTACCTTCATTTTCGAATAAAAACCGACAATAAGTCACTGCATCGCACTTTATACATATACCCGCACTTTGACTCGTGTGTAATTTAGAATTTGTTCGCGTCCGCACGAGGGTTCAGCCAGAGATGGGCAAAATTCTCATCTAGATACAAATTTCGAATAACAAACAAAAAAATGAACAACTTTCGATTTGTAGTTCGCTCGATAGAAAGTCCAATCTGAATTGGTAAAACGAAATTATGTTTCTCGATGAATAAAAAGCTTATCAGAGTAAAAATATTTGATCGAACAAAGGTTACCAATAAATCTCGGTAGGGCGTTTCTATCACTCGTTATTATCCGAATAAAATTTTACCCATCTCTGGTTTCAGCAGATGGTGTTACTTCTCGTCGATATCAGTAGAGCGAACGTACGGTGTCAATGAAATATATCAATATCATTAGAGTACTGTTAGGTGCTCGATCAACAATAAAACGGTAAACATCAACTTTTATAGCGGATTTCCTTAATTTTCGACGTTGTTGCTTCCGTTCGTTGTTTTCTTTTACACGATGTGTCCCGTATAAACTATTACAAGCTGTTTTTAACCGACTTCGAAAAGGAGGAAGTTACTCAATTCGACATGTATATATATATTTTTTTTTTTATTTTTTCTTCGAAACTATTGAAAATTTCGATGTTATTTTTCTTATAACTAAAGAATACAGAGGAGCTAATCTTTCATTGTGAAAGCAAACTTTTTGGAGAAAATGTTAAGGACCATAGGTGGCCCCATATTTTTTCTTCGATGTCAGTCAGTTTTATAAGAGCTATGCGAATAATAAAAAAGAAATATCACCTTCCATTTAACAAAAATTTAGAATTCCTCCTTTATTCCTCTTAACAATCATCTTAAAAAATTACGTTGTATTTTGAAAGCTTGTAATAATTTATACCCAACGAACTGTGTAGACTAAAGCAAAACTTATCAAGTTCGATAAACATGTACGAAGTCGTGTGTCCATCCATACTTAAGATACAATTAAATGTGAAATAAAAAGGTTGTGTATCCGAAGGGACACGAGAGTGTAGGCTGTAACATTAGTTTCCAAAGATGATTCGCGTTATTAACGAAATTTTATTAACAATACATCGTACCAGGTAGCCAAAACGTCGATGTAGCTTGCGCAATAAAATAAATAAGAAATTAAAATGAGTATATATACACTGATATTACGTATACGTAAAGCTGTAAATATATATATTGTTGTCAGTTGAATGTTAAAATAAATACCGTGCGTGAATACGGATTTGTTATTGCATTAATTTTATTATCCTCATTGTCCTTGTTTCATTAGTCAAAATATTTGATTAACCTTATTTTATTAATTAAAATAAATACTACTCATAAAAACACTAATAAGCATAAAAATTACTCGATAGTATCGATACCTTCTAATAAATTGTAATTAAATAAAAGAAATTCAAATTTCCCGCGAGAAATTGGTGTCGCTACCTAGCGGTGAACAATCGAACTATTTTCGGAGTGTGATCAGCGCCTCTATCGGGAAAACGCTCAAGTTTGTCCTCGAATAGTTCCTTCTTTTACTGGAAGATGGCGCTACTTCCATGTTATTTACCATCACCGGTCGGTACGTTATCACCATGTCGGTAAGAACCATGGAAATAACGCCATCTAGCAGTGATAGCTTCAGCTATTCGACGACAAACTTGAGCGTTTTCCCGATAGAGGCGCTGATCAAACTCCGAAAATTAGTTCGGTTTCTTCGTCGCTAGATGGCTTTTCATTTGAGCGAAAATACCGGGAACTCGCAAGAGAAACTGTGATAATTTAAAAGTTTATAAAAGACTAGTAGAATTATAAGAGGAACAATAATTTATAATGCCAAAGAAGCTTGTAATTAAAATTTTTTAAAATGAATAGTTTTTTACAATATTGCTTTATTGAAATATTTATCAATAAATCAAAATATTAAAATAATTATAATTCAAGACGTTCAGACTTTAGCAAACACTGTTATAGTTTAAAAGTTTAAAAAAGAAGGATTTATTTTATAACTGTTTGGAGCATTTATTTTTAATACAATTCAATTGTCATGGTTGTCAATTTATCAATAATCATCGAGAAATAGTAGTAAAGATAATACTAGTGATAGTTTGATTCAAGATTTCGCGTGGAAAGAAAAAAATTTTAAGCGTTACGTATACAATTTTTTGAGAATTAATAAAATAATTGCTATTGTATTTTAAAGTATATGTCGCTATTATAACTAGTTTAATGTAGATCGAGAGTTGAATGTCGATCATGTAGATCATTCACGCGTGTACAACTAATAAGAATCGCATTAGGAATGTCTCCAAATAAAGATACTGTCACTCCTATACCATATAACACTCTTCTTTTCTATCTTTCGAGTCTCCCCAAAAGTATAATAATTTCAATAGTCAAAACGTTTTATATTTTCTTTGAATATCAGATCTGTTCTCATATCTACTTGGTTTCACTTGGCCTCTACGTCTCTTCTACTTATCTTTTGACGTGATAAGACGCATGCGCCAATAGTGCTGATACCAGCAGATACAAGTGGATACAAGGTGATAATTTGAGATCGGTTCAGCTGTCACTTTCGGCTGTACAGCCCTAACATATCATATTTTCAACTTAAAACGTGACATTGAAAAATGATGTCTGAAAGAGATTATGCACCGCTCAGTGCTGCTTGTGTACGATCCCTTAATGATAAACTTTACGAAAAACGGAAGGCAGCTGCTCTAGAAATAGAAAAGTAAGGTTATATATATTGTTTACTGATTTTTTTCTCACTGTTAACTGTATCGTATTCGCTATTTATTCTTGTACATATTGTTCTAGGATGGTAAAGGAGTTTGCTGCACACAATAATACTGTACAAATTAAACGACTCTTAAAAGTGCTGGGTCAAGATTTAGCCACTTCGCAAAATCCACATACACGAAAGGGTGGTTTAATTGGCCTGGCGGCAATAGCAGTAGGCCTGGGAAAAGACACTGGTCAATATATAGAAGATCTGATTCACCCTATTCTAGCATGTTTCAGTGATTCTGATTTACATGTAAGATACTATGCTTGTGAGAGTTTGTATAACGTGGTAAAAGTAGCAAGGGGTGCTGTATTGCCACAATTTACAGATATTTTTGCAGCACTCAGTAAATTAGCATGCGATTCAGAACAAAGCGTAAAAAATGCTACAGAGTTACTTGATAGACTTATGAAGGTAATTAATATTTATGGAATACAAAGAAATGTATAATGAAGGTATTTCTTTGAAGTATAATTTCAGGATATTGTAACAGAGAGTGGCCTGTTTGATTTAGTTGGATTTATGCCACTATTACGAGATCGTATTTATACCAAAAATTCATTTGGTAGGCAATTTGTAATTGCTTGGGTATCGGTCTTAGATGCTGTCCCTAACATGGATTTTATCATATTTTTACCTGAAATTCTTGATGGCTTATTTAGAATATTAGAAGATCCAACACCAGAAATTAAGAAAGTAACAGATACAGTTCTTGGTGAATTTTTACGTAGCATAAAGTCCAATCCTGGAAGAGTAGATTTTCCTGGAATGATAAATATTTTAATTACGCATGCACAAAGTACAGATGAATTATTACAATTAACAGCAATTACATGGATCAAGGAATTTGTGCAATTATCAGGGCCCCTTATGCTTCCTTATATGTCTGGCATTCTTATAGCAGTTTTACCCTGTTTAGCATATGATGGAGATACTAGGAAAAGTATTAAGGAAACTGCAACACAAGTAAATATAAACTTAATGAAATTAATAACTATGGAGAATACACAACATGTAAATAATGTTTCTGAAAACACTGCACAAGTTCTACAAGGTACATTGCTCAAAATGTCCACAGAATGTGATAGTTTATTTAAAAGAAATAGTAATATTAAACCATTTTTCTCAGATACTAGTCAAAATTGCTCCTTGGCCGAAAGCGTAGATTTATCTAGCGTCGTCGAAGTGCTAACAAAGCACTTAATGTATATGTCAGTACAAACCAAAGTTGCTGTTCTGAAATGGATTCATCATTTATTCACAAACATACCACATAAAATGTTTAACCATATTGAAAATTTGTTCCCAATTTTGATGAAGTCTTTGAGTGATACTTCCGACGAAGTTGTTCAGCAAACGTTAGTTGTAATGGCTGAAATAATTAGTTCAAAATCTCCCGAGGCAGCTACTAAAGACTCAAACGCGGAAATGCAAAACAAGTACTTCACAAAATTTATTGTGAATTTATTAAGACTTTTTTCGACAGACAGGCATTTGCTAAAAGAAAGGGGGGCTTTTATTATCAGAGAATTGTGCGTGTTGTTAAGTGCCGAGGATATTTATAAAACATTAGCGAAAATATTAATGGAGGAACCAAATTTAAATTTCGCGTGTACAATGATACAGACATTAAATGTTATATTGTTAACGAGTTCGGAACTTTTTGATTTACGAAACAAACTTAAAGACTTAGATTCTTTGGTAAGTAGTTTTACATTTTTTGTACATTCGATACGATTTTGATTTGTGTATCATTGCAGGAAAGCTGCGAATTATTTAAATGTTTATATATATCCTGGTGTCATAATCCTGTTGCAACTGTAGCATTGTGTTTTCTATCACAACATTATGGCCATGCTTGTAATATTATTAGATCATTGTATCCTTTACTGTAATGTAATTTCCTATTTCTTTTTTTTTTTTTTTAACGTCAATTTACTATATTTTTAACATTACTTAACCTAAAATAAATACAGTGAAAATATCGAAGTTACTGTAGAGTTCCTCACAGAAATAGACAAATTGGTGCAGTTAATCGAGTCACCAATATTTACTTGTAAGTAGAAAAAATAATCACTGTTAATACGCGTATTTACACACAATGTGTTTCAGATTTAAGATTACAGCTCCTTCAAAGAGAAGAAAATGATGCCTTAGTCTACGCCTTGTATGGTCTTCTTATGATTCTTCCTCAAAGCGAGGCATATGCAACTTTGCAAAAACGTTTAGCAGCTATTCCTCCAACCTCGATATCAAAAGCTCCGCCCAATTTAAAACCGTTCAAGGATACATTTGATTTTCCCGAATTGTTGAAACACTTTCACACTATCCAAGAACAACATAAGGAGCAGAAACGTAAACAAAGATTAACAAATTTGATAGAGAAAAATACAAATCACACGGATATGTAAATAATCATTTTTATAAACTTAAACTTTAGATGATTATATATAATAATTTATATAAAGGTAAACTGGTGTATGTACAGATCCGTAATTTTTTTACTATGTTTTTACTGTAAACATATTTATATGAACAAAGATTGTGATTTACCATTTTTTCTATCACAAAATTATGTATGATTTTCATACAAAATAATTTATTTTTCATTATATGAAGAAAATTGTGAATATTATTGAACGTTGTTAACTATCTTAATCAAATTAACTAATATACAATATACATTTACCAACATTGTATATATATTACAAATACAGAGAAACAACTTACGCGCATAAAATATATCGCTATTTACAATACATAAATATTTATAGGACATTTTTTACCTATCCCGAAAAAAATGAATCACGCTTCTTCTATCCTATAAATTGTCTAAATAAATATTGTCACTTAAAAAAAAAGTGTCACGAAGGAAATACTAATTGTAGGTAATGCTAAAAATAATAGATAATGTTACGAAAGATATGATTGCAATGTTTAGAAGGAAATCTTCCGTTTAAAACTTTAAAGTACACTCTACGTTATTCGCGTTCATCAGTTTTCTTTTACTATAAACGTTGTCAGTCTTCCTCTCATAAATGTAAAAAAAAAATAAATTAAAAGATAAATTGCTAAAGGGACGTGTACTCGGAATCGTCTGTATCCTCTAAATCATCAAGCGTTGACAAACGATTAAGCTGATCTATAAGCCGTCCATTTTTATATAAAATCATTGCAATGCCTTCTTGCGCAACGCAAATATTTTTCCATGCTTTTGTACTTTCTTGAGCAGGTAAATTAGTTTTTTCAATAGTTTTTAATTTACCCGGTAGCCTGTCTATTAAATGTAAAAAGTTCTCGTATCGTTCTTTACTTTCGTGCGATAAGCGATATGAATATGTTTCTAATATACGTTCGTAATTGTCTACATCTTTATCCAAAATTTGAGTTTGTAGGAAGACGGTTTGCGCCATTTTGTACCAGTCAGCAACACATTCAGAATGATTTATCATTGAAGGTGTGCAAAACGTTTCAAGGAGATCCTTTATTCTCTGACTTGTTTCTGTAACCTGGTTAAATTAAACAATATTTTTTATTGCATTGAGCTATTCTCACACGTGCATGTTATATACGTTGCGCTCAAAATACCTTTATTCGCTCTAGAACATGAAATTGCTCATCATTATACGTGAGGCTGCGTGTGGCTCTGTCTCTTAATAGATGTTGCCAACCATCCCGTAAACGATCGACCAACGTTGTTGCTTTTTGAGTTGCTTTATTGGCCCATGGGCACCATAATCCTTGAATAATATTATCCCATTCGGCGCGTAAACTACCTTCTTTTACATACCTGTATTTAAAATGACGATTTTAAGAATGAAGGAATCATTGTTCAATGATTTATATGTAAGTAGATGATGTGAATTTTTACCTCTGGTGAAGCTGTATTACTGCAGGGGATAGTTCAGTTAGAAGTTCTTTACTCTTCGTATCTAGTTCCTTTTTCCAATTTTTTATTTCTAAACTATTTTGATGATTTAACTTTCTAGAAATTTGTTGAGCAAGATTTTCACTTCTTTCTACTGCTATTACTGTATCTTCTACAGCTTTTGTGAACTCTTTGGAATGCTGGCATTTCTCTAACAATCTTGTAAGTTCCGTTGAAACAAGTCCACTGAAAGCTTCTATCGCATCTCGCGATAACTTACTACACAATACCAGTTTGTCAATTCTTCTTTTATACACATATCCAACCGAACAAGCCACTTTTGCTTGACTTGCATCATTTTCTACGGACACCAAATTTGCAAACACTGGAAATTTAGGTAATTCTGCATCCACTGGCAAAATGACATTATTATTTTCCTTGGAAAATAACATCAATGGTTTGTCTTGAGATGTATTAGGGTAACCTTTCCCAGGAGTAGATTCTTCGATAATGTTTGTCAAAAATGTATCACCACAAAGAAGTATCTGGGCATCTGGAGCAATGCCAGTTTGATTTTGAATATGTACTTGAAGTGCCATCAATTTTTCTTCAGGATGCAAGAAAACTTTGATTACACTTCCTTTATGTACATTGAAGATATGTACACGTTTCCTGGAAAGAATGTCTGTAACCTCTGCAAAAAATTTTTCAAAGCTCCATATTTTCTGAGGATCCACTTCTATTAAACCAGCTAATAATGGAGTAACAATTTTTTTTAAACCAACACTCAATTGACAGTTTTGTGGTAATTCTCTGCTCCAATCAATTGGTCCATTATCTGAAGTTTGTACACCTGATATAACACCAGAGGCTTTGTTTGTAGTAATATAAAACATTGTCCTTTTATTCCTACGTCCACCAAATGGTCTAAATGGTAAATTTCCAGTAGCTACATGATACAATGTGACACCTATAGACCACAAATCCACAGTTGCTCCAAACATTTTCCCAACTGGTTTACGTAAAACTGCCCGCTCATATATATCTGGGTGCAAATATTCTTCTGTACCATAAAGAGATACAAATTGTTGATCTTCTTGTAATTCTCTGGCAGCGCCAAAGTCGGTAAGCTTATAAATTGTAGTGCCATCATCAGCAATAAATTTCATTATGTTACCTATAAGAATATTTATAATACGAAATACAGTAAGTATTTGGAGAATTCTACTTATGTAGTATTCGATTTACATACAAAGTTTTAGGATCAAGGACTTGGCAATTTAAGAAATAATACATTTATGTTAGTAAGTTAGGTATTCTCGTACCTGGCTTTAAGTCTCTATGTATTAAATTATTATCACGTAAATGTTTCATTCCAGCAGTTACATGTTCCAAGACTAACAAGAACTCGCTTTCTGCCAGTCCGTAAGTATTTTCTGGATCGTCTAGAATACTGAAAAGGCTGCCCCCCGTGGAAAGTTCCATAACAATAACAGTTCCACGACCATCTTGCTCCTCCTCGATGGCCAACAATTGAACAATATTTTCATGATTTACTTTCTTAAGGACTTCAAATTCTCGCATTTGTACGTCATGTGGACGCATGTGACTCAGCTGATTGAATGTCTTAACCGCGACAGGTTCCCCATTACTTTTATTTACACCTTGAAAAACGGCACCAGTCGCACCTTTGCCAAGAACACTAGTCGTACACCAAACAAAATTTGCGGAGCCACGTAAAAAAGACATTTTGCACTGCTTCACAGTCCATACAAGATTCGTGTTATTGAAACTTTGACAAACGATACAACCTTCCAAGTTTCAAAGATTTCCTGTTCACAATAAGTTGCATGTTTTGCACATCTTTAAACTTTCTACTATTTATAATTATTCGAAATCAATTCATAACCGTTACATAAAAATGTATGCGAATAATTAATTCACCGTTCTCAACAGCACTATTTATCGTACACTTGTCAGTATACAGGAAAACTTTCGAATAAACTATAGTTTATAATTCTACGCAGGAACGTATCTTGAAGTTCCTTTACCTTTTTCTGTGTAATGTCACGGTTGAAAAAGTAAATGGATAAAGGAGATAACAAAACAAAATAATAATACACTGGATAAACTGTTGTTAAATAGGAAAAAAACGACACTTTTTACTGGTACAGAAGTACACTGTACGAGTATTTAGTGGCATTTAGTACTTTAGGTTATTACATTATATGTTATTAATTATATTTGCACAAATATAGAAATAAATAGATGAAAGAAGAATTTCTTAATTTTTGAGACGAGTTAATTAGCTAAAAATAGGCTTCCTTCATAAACTTTTAAACTATCACAGTTTTTCTTGTGAGTTCCCGGTATTTTTGCTGAAATGAATAGCCATCTAGCGGCAAATAAATAAATTGATTGATTGATTTGATTTGATTTGATTTCCTTTATTTGAATCATAATCCTGTCGGAATACACTTTTTTTGGTTAATTCATCAATTCATCAGTCTTACACATATGTGTTTTTTTCCATATAACATTTACATTCTTTCACACATCTGTTGGGGCCCGCTGTGACCCCTGTATAGCTCGGGTACCTCAGAGTACAATCAAACACCGCTACAGCCCCTGAGGGTACGACACCAATTTCCCTCGTAAAATTTGAATTTACTTTATTTCATTAAATTCAAGTTTATTAGAAGCATTTTTAGATACTATTAAGTAGTTTGTATGCTCAATAACTCTTCCGTACATTGATTAGAGAATTTAGCCAGCGTAAACTTTGTTAAAATTAATACTGGTCGCCTCTCTTTTATCATTGAATAGTTGGTTCGTTTTTATTTAAATATAACAAAAATGTTTTATCTATAAATTTGGAAAGTACAAATGAAAATTTAGAAATCACTGATTAATATAATATTAGACATGTAAAAGAGCTTCGATTTCTTGTTTATACGATAAGAAGTTGAAATCCTTTTCACCTATCTACTTCCGCCTTATGTTTGACGAGATACTAAAGAATTCTCTGAACTTTTATACAAACATACCAATGATAACCCGTAGTAAGTTACTCGATGACACAGGGTCACTGTAGAGAAGATACCAGACATTGAATCATCGCAGTGTTATCGACGCTAAAAGTGTACCAATCGAAAATCGAAACCACATTTTTATTGCAGTTTTATTAAGATATCATTAAGTTTCCAGAACTATCACTGGAAAGTTTACTACCAACGATAAATTCTATCGGAGCCAAATTACGATTGGATTCATTTTTTATATTGGAAATTATCTACAATGAAATCTCATCGATTTGAACCTCCCAATTTATAAATACGTGTCACGTATGAGAAACAAGTATAATAATCTACCTGTAGAGCACTGTTTACGAGAGATGCTATTTGAAATTCATGTACGGAGAATTTCTCCGTAAAACTCTAATCTGTTTTCCTTCACCTCGCTGATTGATTCTCCTTTAACGAATGACATCTCTGTTTGCTTGAAATACAATGAAATTTCATCGATTTAAATCTCCCAATTTATAAATACGTGTCACGTATGAGAAACAAGTATAACACTAGTTTACAAAATAAAAAAAAAAATGTACATTCAATGCCACAATTCTTTTCTTATGTATTTTGGCCTACTAGTCTCGAAAATCGCAAGAAAAAATTTTTCTATGGACAGGTTTTTTTTATACGAATTTTTTAATTTTTTGTTTTCGATTTTTTTCTGACATGCGTTCACATTTTAGGCCATATCTCGAGTTGGAAACGTCCGATTGGATCGCGCAAGACGTCATTTTAAAGATAATCGAATTTCCAACAATTGCTTTCTACATTATTTTCCAATCGGTTCAATAGTTTAAGTGTTACGAGCCAATATATATATGTAAATATATAAATATATAAATATATATGTATCTAAAATAGAACACGAATATTTCTTCCATCGCCATGGAAAAATAGAAATTGTCAAATTATGTCCAGTTTCTTATTGTTTACGTATAGATCGCACTTTGACAATAGTTTACGAAAGATACTATTTAAAGTTCATGTACGGAGAATTTCTTATTGTTTTTTTCCTTCTTTGGACAAATTCTAATCTGTTCTTCGTACGTGGATGCTTCAAAGGTCGATCACGCGAAATAGGAGAAAAATTGTTTGGCGCGCATTACGTTCTAATCTGTATCAGTGAAACGCGTTTACCCTTCTCTTGACAGATTCAGAGGGTTAATAAGAGGCACGGAACGAATATCGTGCTTTCAGTCGACGCGCAGCGTACAGCAACGCGTATATCGGCTGGTTCTTAAACATTCACAACGTTCTTGTTGCACAGGAAACGATATTCAACGTTTAATCGGCAGTTGAAGCGATCATACGAACAGTTACGCTAAGCATGTCCGCGCGTCAAGTTCTTCTGAAATAAATCGCCGGTTACAGTGTGAATTAACCATGGATAGACCGGTGTTTTTGGTGCTGCTTGTTTGTTCAGTGGCGCTTTTTCATTCCTATGGAACCGGTGCGACTGTTAATCGGTAAATGACATCTGTGCTTAATTAAACATCGATATGGGTCGACTCGGAGATGGATAGAATTTTTATTCAAATAATTGAGAATTCGATTTTTCATTCTCTTATTATTCACTTTTATACAAATAATTTTCCCCCTTTTTTTTTCTTTTACCCCTTGCAATTTGGCAATTTTTCGAGATCCGTGGTATACAACTGTTTATTGAAAAGTATCCCAACTTGAGCCCGAAACGTTTCGTAAACAGACTCGATTTCAAATTGAATCAACTGTTTACTGTTGAAATGTACACGTAATATGGTTGAATATTAACGTAAACACTTGATTTAATCATTTGTAATCGCGATAAATATTATCTTGTAATAAAATTTATTTTTAGACCAAACAATAAACAAAAATAATGTTCATTTATACGTTGACGTTTCGGTTAATAACGCACGGTTCTTCGTGTGTATACAACACATACAAAAATTTTTGTTGGAATTCCAGTAGCATGCAAATTACGTAATTAAGGTAATAAAAAGGAGAATAGAGCTAGTAATGAAAAAATAGAGATAAAAACTTTGCATTCGTATCTGATATTTATTTACAGCCAGAGTATCTTCCTAATACAGAAACTTTCTTTCTGATAAGGATTGACGAGGAACAAACATTGTAATATAAATGTTAGCTCTCGATAAAAAACTTAGTAAACGAAAATATTGTTCCAGGAAGCCCAACTAAAACCTCTCGTTACACTTTATGAATGACCGACAGATAGGAACAAAGAACTCCAATTTATTAAGTAACTTTATTGAATGAAAATGTTGTTCGCGAATTATAAAATGAGTACACAACGCACACTGTGATATTTCGTTGATACGCATATCACAGGAGGCAGTTGAACGTTCGTAATAGCTTTCATTTATTATGTGGCTTCGAATGGAATATGGAGTCGATTATTTAAAAAGAGAATCAAAAGTAGTTGGTCTTTATACGACCAGATCCATACGTGGAGTATCTTTGTTCTTGAAGATAAATGATTAAGAGCAGGAGCATTATGTAGAAGACTACGAGTTTTAACTGACAAAAAGGCATTAGCACTTCGTTGATGACACCTTATTTTAATCAGAGCTGGATAAAATTTTATTCGAATAATACAGATCACGAATACAACCATTGAATAGTTAATACAACCATGGTGGAATATTTATTTGTATAATTCAAACCGTGATGTTTATAGTATTAGTGACAAATAAAAAGATGATTATTTTTTATTTGATATTGTAAATTTTTATCTAGGTCTGCATTAAGAGTTTGCAGCTTGTATACAGTAAAAGATTTAAATAAAATAATTAATGACGCAAATATTCGGTGGTAGTTCAAATTGTAACATTTCACAACAAAATATTGAACATTTGTTTACTACAACCTCATCATATTCAAGATAATAAAATATGACATGTCTTTTTACCGTATAATATAAACTTGTAGCATGAATGTTAAAGTTTAACGTTCATTTTCTAAGCTAAGAAGAAAGTGATTGAAAGTGCTTAATATTTCATTTACAATGACGATATGAAATTTCTCTGTTTAAATAACCAGTTATGACTTGCATTATTAAAAGATGTAGTACTATGTTAACATTAACGACGATAATTGAACGGTGTTGTGTATTAAAACGGCCTTATTCGTTGAACCTCACCTTTTCACACTGTTTTAATAAAATATAATTTTTATGCTTACGTTTTATTAAAAATCAATATGAGTTGCTTCTTTAATTTGACGATTTGTAAATAATCCAAACCAATACGGATAATTCTTATGATAGATTGAACAATATTTTATTACAAAAAAAGAAAGAACATATTATAATAAATAAACAAAATTTGTTTCTCTATTCTAGCATAACTCATTTCTACCTATAACTCATATATTAAGTTAAATTTCTCTGCTTTTATCCATCATAGTTATTATTTATCTTATTATCGATTGAAATTTTATTTTCGGTTTTATAAAAATTTAATAAATTCGTGAAATAAATGAATTAATTAAAACTAGCGCAACTGACATGCGATTTTTAATATCATGACGATCGAATTGTTATTGTCGATCTGTTTTGACTTGAAATTGTTTACAGGGGTTACGTGTTTACTGCGCCAAAGCGGCTTTTAGCCGGCGAAACCGAAAGCGGATGCGTGTCTCTGCACAATTTGGAACCACCAGCACACGTTCTCCTCGAGTTGTTGTCTCCGTCATCGGTACAGGAAGAGGAAGTATTGGCTAGCACCAGCTCTGTCATAAAGACAGGTAAACGCCGCGCTATTACGCATACGCTGCAAAAAAGATTATCCTAAATAGGGTCATCGACTTCATTGAGGCGTATAACTACCCTGACCGACCCTCAAGCAAGCCAATCTTCAGGAATTATTCACATGGATATTATGTAACGTAGTCGGATCAAATTTGAATACACGAATGTTTACACTTTTAAATATATTATGTAAATTTTATATTGAAAAATATTAGAGAATCACGTTGTATCGTCCTGCTCAATGTGGATTCTCAGAGTATGTTTATATGAATGACAGCCATTGCATCAACTATTGAGTACATTTAAATATTGAATAAATCTCACGTTGTATTTAACAAATGTATGATAAATAAACAAAAGAAGAATATTTTTTGAAAATTTGAAATCAATAGAATCAGTTGTTTCTGGGAGTATGTAGTGTACATTAAAATATTGAATAAATCTCACGCTATGTTTAACAAATGTGTGATAAATAAACAAAAGAAGAATATTTTTTGAAAATTTGAAATCAATAGAATCAGTTGTTTCTGGGAGTATGTAGTGTACATTAAAATATTGAATAAATCTCACGCTATATTTAACAAATGTGTGATAAATAAACAAAAGAAGAATATTTTTTGAAAATTTGAAATCAATTCAATCAGTTGTTTCTGAGATTATGTAGTGTACATTAAAATATTAAATAAATCTCACGCTATGTTTAACAAATGTGTGATAAATAAACAAAAGAAGAATATTTTTTGAAAATTTGAAATCAATTGAATCAGTTGTTTCTGAGATTATGTAGTGGTTGATTTGAAAATGAGCTGTTTTGAGAAAACCCTGATGCGACGCCATTTTCCAATTGATCCAGATTTTACAATACACACTTCGAAGTGTTTATATTCGTGGATTCAAATTTAAACACTCTGAAGAACATAGTTTCCATGTTTCAAATTTCCTAAGTTTACGCGTTTTTGAACCGTCATTCTTCTACAGTCATTCGTTGCGACACTGAAAAAGATACTTCTTGACTAATTTTTTACTCAAATACTATTAATACCGTCTCCTTCAAATATTGCCCACTGATTTGTACATATTCCAAGAACAAATAGATTTATTTTCATTAGGCTCAAATTAGACTATCTAATTTTAAAATATACATGTTTCATATGAACGTTACTATGGCAGGTATAGAAAAACAACAGAATGTTGCAAAATTAATTTACAAATAAACGTGCGATTATTTTAATCGCAGCGTGTCATCCGCCGATTGCGAATAAGAATCCTGAAAGTAAACTGAGTCAGTTATCTGTTTGCGATTTTGTTGCGTTGTCACATCGAAAATAATGATTAGAGTGTTCTCGATACTAATAAATTTAAAGTAACTATATTGTTTACCAAAATCACCAAATATAATTCTTTTATCAAACTATCAATAATCGTACTAATGAAATAAATGAAAAATGTAGATAGGTCGGAGTCGAAATTAGGTGAATTCACATTGCATGTTATCGTTGAGTTCCGGATACATCATCGCTCCTAAATTCGATGAGAAAAATTATTAATGTTTTTATTAATATTTATATATAACGAAATTTAATTGTTATCACAACAGCTCTCTATCCTTCACGATTGAATCCAGACCTTTGGCCTCTTGTTATGTATATAACGAACGCATGTCCTTTCAGTCTTATTTCTTCGGTATCGCTCTGATAAGAAGTTCCCACCAATAATATGCATACAGGGCCGTGGTAATCCAGGGGCACGAGTCCCTGGACGCAATGTGATGAGGGCGCCCTTATAAGTAAAAAAAAGTTGAGTTATTTAACACTCTAACTATTATTTGTAAGCTAACATTTTTCCAAACAAATATACTTGAAATTTAATAATTCCAGTGTCTAATTATCGTCGGTGTACAGGTATACTTAATGAATGAAGTTTAACGTAAACGTTTTGTGTGGAGAATAAAAATAATACTTTAAATCAAACATGAGATGTTTCGCAGCAGAAGTATTTAAAAAGTATTTACAGAACTATTTAACACTTTAACTATTATTTGTAAGCTAATATTTTTCCAAACAAATATACTTGAAATTTAATAATTCCAGTGTCTAATTATCGTCGGTGTACAGGTATACTTAATGAATGAAGTTTAACGTGAACGTTTTGTGTGGAGAATAAAAATAATACTTTAAATCAAACACGAGATGTTTCGCAACAGAAGTAAAATAAATTAAATGTTCTTAGTTGCAAATTCTTTGGTCTTTACAACGATGGGCTGATGCACACACATAAGGAGAAAGAAAACACCAATTTTGAATTATAGAGATTGTTCTTCAGATTTCGAATAAATGATAGTTACAAAGTGATCACGATAATTTGATTACTCACTGTAGTTGTCATTTGTCACTATCAGGATAGGGCAATGACGCAAAGAGTAAAACAGATGATAATTAATGCGGAAAACTTTGTAAAGCCATCCGAAGAATTAATGCCGGGAACCCCATATTGGAATTAGTTGACGTATTTTTCATTCTCGCAACTCTGCATTGCGTAATATTTTTCACGATTCGAAGAATAATAAAATTTTACGTTATCGAATTCTGATGCTGCAACACGAGTCGCGTTAATGACGAGAGGTACGAGAGTGATTATGAGAACGCACGTGTGTTTAAAATTGCAAATGCGCAAAACTGCAAAATATTTAATCTTATATATCTGATTATGAAGAAATATGCAGAACATAGTTTATCCGTGACGTTTAATTGATAAAACGAATCAATTTTTGTTCATTGATTTATATGTTGGATTCTATAAACCAAACTCTACCTTTTAATCTACGAGTAAGAAATACAATATTTGATTTACTTCGTTATTCGACATTTTCATTTAGATAAGAATTTTATCAATGATACGTAATGATCTGCACATCATTCAGATGTCTATTCATGATTGTTTATTTTTTGAGACAAAAATCTGATTTTTATCATTAAGAAAATTCAAATAATAATTGACTTGCCCTATTATTTGTTGTTTACTTTTATTTGAAGTTTTATGGATTAAAAATATCTTCTTAAATTATTAAAACAGTGTTCGAAAAATTGTGAAAGTGTAGGAGCTGAAATGTAACCGTGTGCAGGTCAATACACACATGTGGTGAAAGTTCATTGCACAGGTGATTTGTGAGGTAGGTTAGGCATTTCGAAATTTCGAAACAATTAGTGACTACAAAAATGTTGTTCAAATCACTTTTTACATTTCATTTTAACATTCTTTTTCGACATATTATATTATATAAAAAACCATACAATTTTGAATTGTAAACTCACAATTTTTTTTAGGGAAGAAGGAACGTTTTTATTTAGCGTGCTAGATTAGAACATCCCCTAAGAAATATACATTGATTGTCTGAATACAGATTATTAAACTACGAAATAAGAAACATTGTACATGTGTCAATAGCATCACAAGTCCTACGTTAACATCACTGATTTGTCTTTGATCATTCTCGGAGAATGTTTAACTGTGACTATTCGAAATTTATTTAGAAATAATTCAAACTAATCATAATTATAAAAGATTCGGTCAATTTCGAGCTAAGGGAGGTACAGAATAAAGAAAGATATAAAAAATACGTGTGTTTTGATGTCCAAGCTTTTATCGCCACTTAAAACTAGAAAAGAAAATAACGTGTACACATTGTATATGTAAAAACCACCCCAAAGTGGATGTTCATCTACCGTTTCCACCTTAAACGCCCAAGAGGTGCTTGCACTGACAAATACAGTGGGTGTAGAATGTATTCGTACACCGATCAATTACCCAAAAAACTTTTGCGTCAAATTGTAGTTTCTTAGCTTCTTTTTTTATAATCAATGATATTTTACATATTCTCGGAAATCTCTACAATAGATAGAGTCCAAACAACAATTACTAGTTAATATAATTTGTGAAATTAACGAAAAAATGCGAAAAGTGGGTAAAAGTATAGAAGCAATAAGTATTTGTGCGATTCTTATGACCGAACCATTTACAGTAGAGTTTGTAACGTAAACACATTAGTTTATTGCTCCGTACGAATTAGTAAAACATCCCAGTAAAGTACTTTTAAACAGTTGTCCGAATACTTATTGCTTCAACATTTCTATCGATTAACTGTTTTTTTCTTGTTAATTTCGCAACTTACATAAATAGCTATTTTTTTTTTTGTAATCTATCTCTTTCAGAGACTTCCGCGAATATGTAGAATGTCATTGTTCATCAAAAATAAGTTAATAAATTACAATTTTACACAGTTTCTTTGGAAATCGATCGGTGTACGAATACTTTCTGCACCCACTGTACGTCTGAGTAATATCCATCGATAAATGCTAAGTAATACTAGTCGAAAAGGAACACAAAAAAAAAGTGACGTATACTTTCATTCTTTCACTTGCTAGAAATTGCTATGAAAAATTTGCTTTTCACTTCTTTTCTTTTTTATTCATTTCTCCCGTCGCGTCGGTCTTTTCGTCTCGCGTCGGGCTCTTTAAACAAATCGTAAATTGAAATTGTCGTCGCTTCCTGTGGGGGAACTGAATTGGCCGACTCCCTCTCTGGAGGGGAAATAAGCAATCGCTGGAATACATGGGAAACCCATTTACATTGTTATGCACGGGGTGAACAACGAACATTGGCCGTTTAACTCGATCAAGGTCCGACTTCGCCGAACAAATGTATCTGATGTGTCACTAATGCACGCACATCTTGGGGTGGGTAGAAGAGTTCGTGATGCGGTAAATGCGATAGTCTTTGACGGCGTGCGCAGCCTGCAAATTGCAAAATGATATCGTTTACTTTTAATATGCGTCTAAAGGAACATTCGTCGGTGTCTACGTCCCGATACAATTCGACGCGTAACGTTTAATATTGCTAGGGGCAGTTAAAAAGAAAACGATATTAGAAAATGAAATTGGAAGACAATCTACTGAATACAAATTAATTGAAAAGCAAAAAAAGAAAAATGAGCAGAGAATGAAAAGGTGCTATAACATAAATAGAATTAGACAATCTACTGAGTACAGATTACTTGAAAAGCAAAAAAAAAATGAACAGAGAATGAAAAGGTGGTATAGCATAAATAGAATTAGACAATCTACTGAGTACAGATTAATTGAAAAGCAAAAAAGAAAAAATTAGCAGAGGACGAAAAGGTGGTGTAACATAAATAGAATGTGATTGAAACTGAAAATAGTGAAAAGAAAATTGCAAGATAGAAAGTTTGATGGTGGATTTAAAATAACTGGAGACGAAAAGATATAGAAAAAGTTTAGTTAGCTTTTCTGTTTAGGATTTAATTCTTTTTATGACTTATTGAGAGTACTTTTGGAAATGTTTTTGTATAGAGATTATATATTGAAAAGAAGACGAAGATTAAGCAATTTTTGTATAAAGTGTACTACAATAAGAGTAAGAACAAGAAGACTAATTCTTTTATAAATACAATTAATTTGTGAGTCTAAAGAACTTAAATTAATTTATCTTTCAATATTATCACCATTTCATTTGAGCAGTTCCTTTTGTTTTATGGAGCACTCTAGGATAGACAATGCGGTCTTCACAGTCACCTAATTCGTACGCAATTGTAGGAACAACAATTAGCTAAATCGATGTACGATTGGACAGTCTTCTTGGTAGCAATTTATCGATTAAGGACATCCTTTTGCGTGCAGGCAGTTATGTCGATACAATGCAAAAGGGAAGATTGTTATTTCAACGTGATATACTGAACACTGAAACTAATTTCGAGACAATAACTATTCTTCCATGTATATAAAACACTTTATTAATAATGCGGTAGTTAATATAATCAAGTAATTATATCACTATATATTTGTCTTAGAGTAACAAAACAGAAATTCTGAAAATGTATTAGGATTTAAAATCTTTAAACAAACCCAAAATTCGAAGGAAACCTACGATTTATATTTATATACAAATTAAATAGTTCTATAATATAACTTTACGATTGTTTCATTACGACCTTATATCAATATATTTGTCTTAGAGTAACAAAACAGAAATTCTGAAAATGTATTAGGATCTAAAATCTTCAAACAAACCCAAAATTCGAAGGAAACCTACGATTTATATTTATATACAAATTAAATAATTCTACGATATAACTTTACAATTGTTTCATTACGACCTTAAAACTGTTTCGCAACAGGTATAGAAACATGTTTAGAATTAATCGTGCCATCGACGAAGTATTCGAACGCAAGGCTTCGATTGAAGATGAATTTCGACAAACATCGCGATTACGTGGTCGAGTCAGAGAAAGAAGTATACATCGAGCACGATTCTTTGATCACGTTCGTGGAAACTGACAAGCCAGTTTATAAACCAGGCCAGGATGTTAATATCAGAGTTCTGATGCTCAAGCACGACTTGAAGCCGTGGAAGAAAGAGGTAATTTAATTTAATTCGAATCGTTATTAAATATTGCAATTCATTCCGTCAATATTATTGACGTTCTGTTAGAACGTTATTGATTCGTTCAATCGTTTTTTTTTTCAGATTCCAAAAGTGTGGATCGAAAATCCTTCAGAAGTAAGGGTGGCGCAATGGACGAACGTGAGCACTGAGACTGGCATGGCGCAGTTGCTGTTTCCTCTGTCGCCAGAACCAAGCTTGGTAACATTTTTAAATCGTGTCTATTCAAAACAACACGTGTTCGTGTTAACAAATTAAAAACAGGAAGAATCGAGTTGTCAGAACTATTAAATAATAAATTCCGCGCTGAACCGATCAGCAAAATTTCAGAGATCGATGTTAGGGAAATTGAAGTATGACGTAGTCTACGTAAAATTAGCGTGGTTCAAGTTGCCATTTTGCGAATTTGTGCATAAATCTCGTTCAATAACATTTATTAATAAATATAGAGTGTTTGTTTGCGTTCGACAGGGTACTTGGAAAATAAAAGTAGAGAAGAAGAGGTCGCATCCCCAGCTGGTTCACACAACCATGTTCGAAGTGAAAAAATACGTTCTACCGAGATTCCAACTGACGATTAGTTCGCCAGGATATATCCTTGCTGATGCGGAGGATGTGACTTGGAACATCTGCGCCAAGTAATTGCATTTTGAACGCGTTGGTTCGACGCTTGGTACCTCATACCGTGATGAATCATTCAGTTATGAATTACTTAATAAATAATATTACAGGTACAGTTACGGCAAGCCTGTTAAAGGCACTCTGTTCTTGAAGTCTACCCCTCAAACACCAAGTTGGAGAAGAAAGCTCAATCTACCGGAAATACATTACGAGACCGAAGTAAATAATTTAGTTTTACCAGCTTGAAACCCTTGTCTTTATATCTAGCACTGAAAGTCAAAATATCAGGAATTTAAAACTTATAATTAGACTGCGGAAGTTTATGCAAATGCATATTTTTATAGGAAATAATTAAAAGAATTGGACCTAGACAGAAATTTGTTTTGAAATTAGATTACTGTAAAAACACATTTTTCACAATTATTCTGGTGTATTATAATTCGCGTGACAATAAATTACGAGCATTTTTTCCAAATGTAATGGTGCAATATATTATTGCATATGTTTTTAAACATAAATATGGAAAATATGCAAATATTTCGTATATGTGTACATAGCGAATATTCTGTAACATACTAATATGTTACTTATTATACTACATTTTGTTCAAATTTTTCGTGCATATTTTGGATACTTTTTAATGCATATTTTGCATGTGCATGTTACATATCTATCGTGCATAAACTTCCGCAGTCTACTTATAATAAAGACTTGAAGTTATAAGTACATCGTTCGTGCTTAGCAAAATCCCTTTGTTAAGTTGTATATTATTGAATATAAATTAAGGAAAATCTTCTTAATGGATGAATAAATGTTTCAGTTGGACACGAGGAACGGATGCACAGAGTACGTTCTTTCTGGAGCAGCTCTCGGCTTAGCTCGTTGGAAAGTGGCGCCTAACAATATCGTTCTCATAGCGAATTTCACGGAAGCTGGGACAGGCGTAGTAGAAACAACGATTAGTCGGACAATGGTGATGCATCAGGCTTTGAAACTGGAATTCGTCTCTCACACGCCTAAATACTTCAAACTGGGCTTGCCTTATCACGGAAAGGTAAATCTATCTTGTTTTTTTTTCTACATTGTTCTCTAGGAACATATTTATTAAATTATTAATTGAATCTTCATATTACTAGATTTAAGAACAATGTACATTCTGAATTTTCCTAAACAAAGTTCAAAACATTTTCAACTATGTCACTGGATTCATCACTAAACACCAGTCTTGTTTCTTTTATTGTTCTCATTCAACAGTTACGAGTGTTGCGCCATGACGATACCCCAGCCCCCAATGAAAAAATTCAGCTCTGCCTAAAAGTACGCGGAAAAGATGAAATGGTTCGCGTTGTGGTGGAATGTCGCAATTTCACATCGTCTGCAGACGGTTTCGTTGATTTTATCGTACCACCACCGCATAAAAATATCGTTCTATTGAGCTTCGTCGCAACTGGTGTTGACTACCCGACGAAATACTATTCGCCTGACAAACGCTGGAGGGTAAGTGCTACATAATTAAACAATTATTTAACTTCCGTATTTTGCTAATTTTTTAACAGTTCCGTTAATTCAGGTAGTTATATATATTTTAATTTTTCATTGTCATCACTGCCACTTTTTGAGAGCAACAAATCATAACTTAACAAGTCAATATATTTTTCCTAATAATATAACACTCTTGTTATAAGAAAGCTTCACTCAATTTCAACCATTTATTAAAATAATAAACAAATGATACTGAAACAAGTAACATTCAGCAGGACATGTAATACAGCTTGTCCTTTCATGTTGTTCAAACCTGTTAATAATTAATAATGGTTTTTCATATAATGCTTCTGTTAAATACCACGTTACTATGATACTAAAACAAGCAACATTCAGCAATACATGTAATGCAGCTTATCCTTTTGTGTCGTCTAAATCTGTTAATAATTAATCATGGTTCTTCATATAATGCTTCTGTTAAATACCACGTTATTTTCGCTGATTACAATCGAATAAAATGATTTTTATTACCTTAAACTCTACTAGGTGTTCATGGATCAACCTTCGGCACATATCGACGTAAACCCTTGGTACTCTCCATCCGACAGTTACTTAGCAGTGGCACGAGGCTATCAACCAATCGAATGCGGGGAGAAGTACTCCTTCAACGTAATGTACACGGTTCCTTCTCACACCAAACCCAACGAGTCCATTTCTTTCCATTACTCCATCAACTCGAAGGGCGATCTGTTGATATACGGCCATGTGAAGCACAAGCCCAGCCGAGACACCATATTGAATTATTCAGAATTTCATAATCTGTTAGGCGCCGTCGAATCGCCTACCAACAAAACCGACCAAGGCTCCGACGTCCACAGGTATACTTTATAAATTCATTTACTTAGAAAATTTTATGAATTCACTTACCACCTCTACAATCACTTATTTAAATTCTTCTTTATACGTAGACTGCGGATGTTTATGCATTTATAGGAAATTTGAATGTGCAAGAATCTACATAATCCAAACAATATGCAAGAATATATAAAAAAAATTGAAAGTAAAGTTCATGTTAATAATAAATTCCTATTTAGGTTCAATTTTTGTATGCATGCTCGCGAAGATTTTATTTTGCATAAAGATCCGCAGTCTATTTATAAGCTTTGATATTAAATCTTGCAAGCAACGTGGATATACAATGATGACCCAAGTTGTTCATTGGCGACAGTAACATCTTCAATCACTGGTCGTTTTCAGAAGTAAAGAAAAATGATTTAATTTATGTATAAGTATACTATATTCGCCTATATGATATATTTCATTTTCACGTAGTTATAGATAAATTAAATAACTTTGCTTCTAGAGATGACCATTGTCAGAAGATTCAATATTTTCATTTCATGAGTGAAAAAAAATGAAAAAAATAAAAAAAAAATAAAAAATTGTATTTAATTGTGCTAGTGTTGAGTTCTGTAGCAACTTTCTCCCACGTTTGCCGAGAAATATCTCTGTTATGATAATTTTTGTCTCTCATATCCCACAAACACCTGTTCTCGTACACAAGACTTATCAATTTATCGTCCATTTATTATCCATTTATTTATCACTCGAATTTCAACGCAAAAAAAGCACCCAAAATAGACGCAGGTCGGACGAAAAAATCAAACTCGTTTGAACGCTCAATTAATTCTGACATCGGTGTCGTTACTAGCGTAAACACTATCATTGAAAAACAGACGTTTGTTTATTTGAACGAATTCGTCAGAACTCGTCCGAACACATTTTCGTCCGAATTCGCATTCACAGTAACCGTAGCCTTAGACCTAATAACAACGTTCACTAAAAATATGAACAAGCAAATTGACTACTGACTTCATTTATGTTTACCTATCACTGCGTTATGGCTTTGCGAAAACTTCGTATCTCTTCTCTTTTTAACCGGCTTCGAAAAGGAGTTACTCAATTCGACATATATATATATTTTTGTTCGTACTCACGTTATTGCCTTACGATATATTTTTGTAACATCCTTTTCTTATCTAAACCGTAGCACAGGTCAAAAGTGACTACGCCTGTTGTTTTAAATTACAAAGTGAGGTTGAAATAATTAAGACTAAATGCTGCTCTCAGATCCAGACCTCCATACCATTCTCTACTAGTTTAGTTCCCCCATATAAAAATATGCATCCATTGTTCCATCGAATTAGGTTCCCGTTAAGCGTAAAAGTTACACCAAGCATGGCTCCAGTATCGGAGCTGCTGCTTTATTACGTGCGACCCGACGGGGAGATCGTTGCCACCACGTACACAATCGAGGTTGGCCATTGTTTCGAGAACAAGGTGAAGAGTGCATGGCACACGGACGTTCAAACGCCAGGAGGGACCACTCAATACCACGTGGAAGCCGCTCCATGGTCTCTTTGCGGGATTTCCGCCGTCGACAAGTCGACCCTCTTCTTGGCTGGATCGAAACCCAACCTCGTCGACGCCAGCCAAACCTTCGACCAACTGAAAAGGTTCCATCCGACGCCAGAAACCCATCCAATCTGGTCCTGGGCCAACTGCAAACGTATGTTACTACTATTTGATTCGAGATAGTCTCTAATATACATATCTAATATACATATAACGAATGAAATGTGTAACAATTTTGTTTACTAGTCGTGAGGTTCGTTCAACTGAATAACTAAATTTTAAATCGTTAAATTATGATGTAATGGTACAATGTATCTAAACTTCGTTCAATGGAATAACTGAATTTTAAATCGTTAAATTTTCCTTGTTTCTCAAGTCTCAAATGCCTCGAGGAGTATCGTGTTAAAAACATCTGAGAAGGCTGAATTGTCTTTTCTGTGTATGATTTATTTAAGTTCAAATAAATAGTTTCAAGCCTTTCTTCGGCACGATTCTAATTATTAGACTGCAGAAGTTTATGCACGATAAATATGCAAAATATGTACGAAAAATTTGAATAAAATGTAGTATAATAATTAATATATTAGTATGTTACAGAATATTCGCTATGTACACATATATAAAATACTTTTCACAATTATTCTGGTGTATTATAATTCGCGTGACAATAAATTACGAGCATTTTCTCCAAAGTTGATGGTTTTAGTCGGTGGCGTTTGTCTGTCAAAATTAATTTATACGCGGAGAACGATCGATCTACGTCACACGAAGTAATCGGTGCGTATTTAAATTTTGGACCAACGTTGTTCCGGCACACTTATTGGTCCTTGAACGCCCTCGTTTTATTTAAAATATTAGAAAGTTTTCGATACTGTAGAAAATCCTACATTCTTTTCTAAAGTTCTTTTACATTTTTAAAAACATATGCAATATATTATATGCAATATATTATTATATACAATAATATTATTGCATATGTTTTTAGTCTAATTTCAAAACAAATTTCTGTCTAGGTCCCATTCTTTTAATTATTTCCTATAAAAATATGGATTTGCATAAACTTCCGCAGTTTACTTATTACTTATGAATCATAAATTATGATGTAATAGTACAATGTATCTAAACTTCGAGTCTGAATTTATAGCAACAGCAGCAGCAGCGGAAGAATCGATGGAAGAAATCGATCATCTGCCGCTTCTTCCGCTAAAATCACCGTTCAGTTGGATCGTGGGAAGACGAAGAAGGAACTTGATCACGTACAACGCTGGCGTTAACTATGTGGATGCTATACAAGCTTTCGACGTAAGATACATCTAAATTTTATGCAGAAGATTGCTTAAAGTGGGGGACAGAATATCATCGGGGACAGAGATCATTTATTTTAAGACAATTGAATTACTATAGAATTGGAATACAACGTAATTAAATTACATAATTTTTCCTTTGCGCAGGATTTCGGTGTGGTTGTAATGAGCGATTTGATAATAGAAACGCGACCTTGTCCGCTGTTCTTCAGGGAACGCTCAGTGTCGCCGTGGTTCAAGGTACAGATGATGCGAGAAGACATGGACGAACCCGGTAAATAATTGCTGATTTGGTTTATCGATAATAATTTTTAAATATCATTAAGAAATTCAAGTTTAATTAGACCACTATACGTTTAACAGACAATGTATTTCATATGTAGCTCGCACATTAAAATATAAATCGAATAAAAGATTTGGAATTTTCACAGCTCAGTTTCCTGTATCGGAAGTGCCATAAACATTTCATTGCACTTACAGACATGCTGAAAGCGATGCAGCCAACTGCCTTTCCGTTAATCAATTTCGCCGTTTCCGCTGCAGAGATGAGCCCTGAAGTAGGATACGTCGACCAATTGCCCGATCAAACGACCACCCTGAGATCCTATTTTCCTGAAACATGGTTGTGGGAGTTAATACCAACCGAGTGAGAATTAATTATTCTTCGAACATAAAACTGTCGCGTAACTGCTTGATGTTACAATGGTTAGAAATTTAAAAATTCTTCAAAATTCCGATATATCGTATATATTGACTATGGACGAATATACCATTCGTAGTCAAAGGGTTAACTATGCTTTTACTACAACTTTGAAAACAATTACTGTAACGGTTGGTGGGAATTAACACCAACCGAGTAAGAATTAATTATTCTTCGAAAATAAAACTGTCGTGTAACTACTTGACGTTACAATGATTAGAAACTTAAAACTTCTTAATTGTACATGTTGATTATGGACGAATATATGTACACGCCCTTCGTAGTCAAAGGGTCAACGATGCTTTTACCACAACTTTGAAAACAATAACTGTAATATGGAACTAATTATATTTCTCCTCCCTTTAGTTACAAAAGCATACTCATATGTATAATGAGTACTCGTTGACTATTAATTTGTTGATACTGTTAGTTAGTTTTTGTTCAATACTTACAAAAATGTATTTCATACGAACGTGAAGTAATGGTGCACTGAAATTTCTTTTACAGGGAAGAAGGTAAAGTGACGATAGATCTCACCCTTCCACACACAATCACCGATTGGGTTGGCTACACTACCTGCATTTCACCGATCCACGGCCTTGGTATTGCGCCCCCGACAACCATAACAGCGTTCCAGCCGTTCTTTCTCGACTACAGCCTACCATACAGCGTGAAACGTGGAGAGATGTTGCGTATGAAAGTTTCCCTCTACAATTACATGCAACACAAATTACCTGTAAGATGTATTTATTAAACATGAAGGGTATCAAAAGAGGAGTTTTTAACACGTTGTTTTCCAGACAAATATTCTTGAAAATTTCTACTAGGATTAGATATTATTAGACTGCGAATCTTTACGCATTTATAGAAAATTTGAATGTACAAGAACCTACAAAATGCGAACAATATGCAAGAATATAAAAAAGATTGAAAGTAAAGTTCATGTTACAATATTTGCAGAATAAAAGAAATTCCTATTTAGGTTCAATTTTTCTAGACACGTTCGCAAAGATTTTATTTTGCATAAAGATCCGCAGTCTAGATATTATTTATTATTATTGCAGACTACGTAATCAAACATTTACCGTGGTATTTTTTTTTTCATTTAATTTCATTTCTTTTAAATTGTCCTTTCCAAGTTACCAACAAATCTAGAAGCTCCTGTTTGAAAATCCTTCATCAATTCGACGAAAGGATGTTACTTTAACACGAAACTTCTTTGATACACAGGTAGCAATAAAATTAGAAGATGCTCCAGGACTCGATTTGCATCTGTCGCATCCGAAGGCTTCGTTCTGTGTGAAACCGCGAGGCAGCGTTGTTCACGAATTCATCCTCAGGCCACGTGTTATCGGGGAAGTTAACATAACAGTGTCTGCTTCTATAGATCCTGATTACGCCGAACCTTGCGGTCCCGACACCTTGATATTTACACGGTAATTAAGACTAAGCAATCTCACGATTCTGTCGAAGCGTGGTGTCATTGAAACAACGCTTTTTTATTCATTACTAGACTGCGGAAGTTTATGCAAATTAATATTTTTATAGGAAATAATTAAAAGAATTGGACCTAGACAGAAATTTGTTTTGAAATTAGAGTACTGTAAAAATACGTTTTTCACAATTATTCTGGTGTAGTATAATTCGCGTGACAATAAATTACGAGCATTTTTTCGAAATTTAATGGTGCAATATAATTAGTGCGTATGTTTTTAAACATAAATATACAAAATATGCAAATATTTCATATATGTGTACATAGAGAATATTCTGTAACATACTAATATATTACTTATACTACTTTTTTTGTTCAAATTTTTCGTGCATATTTTGCATATGCATGTTACATATTTATCGTGCATGAACTTCCACAGTCTGTTCCTTACTGTGCTATATTAATTCTTGTTTTCAAGGGACATTATCGTGAAGCCGATTCTCATACAGCCAGAGGGTTTCCCCATGGAGACGACGAAATCTTCGTTCATTTGCCCGAAGGATTTCAGCGACGATTCCACGATCGTGTGGGATTTGATATTACCCGAAGACGTGGTGTCTGACAGTGGCAGAGCATACGTGAATTTAATCGGAGACATTTTGGGTCCGGCGCTTGAAAATTTGAACAAACTTGTGCAGCTGCCAATGGGCTGTGGTGAACAAAACATGATACTCCTTGTACCAAATATTCACGTGATTAGATATTTAGACGCTGCTGGAATCGAGAATCCTGCCCTTCGAGCGACAGCTATTAAAAACATGGAGAAAGGTACGTTCGTGCATTTTTGGTGGAAAAAGATTGGAAATGCTAAATTAAAATGTAATCATTTTTTGACTCATTTGAACGTGTCGACTCCTATGTCACTTGCTAGCCTTATGTTTTAGTCATCTTCGTTAAATATTCAATTACTTGACAAATTTTTAACGTCGAATACACGTACACAAATATAATTTCGCTAATCCAATTAAATTATTAAAATTGTTGCTTTATGCAAAGATTTGCAATTTAATATACACAATTTATTTCTCTACCATGGTTTTTTGCTTTACAATAATATTCTCTAATTTTGTAAACTTTAAGCTGGAATTTGAAACAGCAGAGTTTTGGTGTTTATTTATTGTACTCGTAAACAGTTCCATTGGTGTAATTATTGTTGCGTAATTTCTTGTGTTAAACAAAGGGTACCAGAGAGAGCTGAATTATAGACATCCGGATGGCTCCTATTCCGCGTTTGGACCGGACAGCTTAGGGGATGGAAGCTCTATATGGTTGACCGCGTTTGTATTGAAATCATTCTCTCAAGCCAGAAGCCTGATTCATATAGACGAGCGTGAATTGAAATTGTCTGTCAAGTGGATCGTGAAGAAGCAACTCGAAAATGGCTGCTTCCCCGTAGTAGGCAGAGTTTTCCACAAAGAGATGAAGGTTTGTCAAATTGCAAACTTTTATTCCTATACTTAAGGGGTACGATTACCCTGATCCCTAAAAAAAAACAAGAATCTTTGTAAATTCTTACCCAAGAAACTATTTAATCTTGAAAGTTCAAAGAACACATAAACATATACAGTTTGAAGTATATTTTGAAAAATCTTGTATGAATAAATATTGGAAAATATGTTCACGAAAGGAATTTTTCAAGAACTACAAATTTTATTTGAATTATTTCTCGATATCTTTCGTAATTTAGAAAGTATATGAGTGATTACAAATAAAACGAGAAGCTTTGATCCGTTTGGTGGTTAAAAAAATAAGTTAAAATATACCAAATTTTCAGTCACATTATGACTCCAGGCTGCCCATTAATAATAGTGTTTAAAAAAATTAATGTTTGTATCGCAGGGTGGTCTCCAAGAGTATGACAGTTCGTCATCGGCTCTAACAGCGTACATTCTGATCTCTCTGTTCGAATCTGGGGTTCCCTTGTCAGCAACTCTTATCAGCAATGCCTTGTTCTGCCTAGAAAAAGGAATGATTAACAACAACGATGGCCCTTACACTGCAGTTCTCTCCACTTACGCGTTAGCCTTGCTGGAACACCCCAAAGCCAACGCCAGCATGAAGTTACTCATGGATCGTGCCACGCATCACAATGTACGTATGGATAAGTTATACATCGAGATAGTTGGAAATAATGAAAACAGAAGTTGTAAAGTGTGGACAAAAAAGATTCAGTCGATTGATTCCTAGGCTAGAATTTATAACCTTAACTTAACAATAAAGTCTACCTTTATGTTGATACAAATATTTAGATAACATAGAAGTTAAAATAAGTGGTGACTTAATAATAACACAGAACTCAACTTTAATAATATAAAACTGAATACAACTGATGACACAATAATATGAAATCAATTTTGATAATATGCAGTTTAATATAACTGGCATACTAAGGTAACTGGTAATATAAAAGATAATACGATTATTCATCCTAAATGTGCGATACCATTTGTTCATATAGAACTTAACTTTAATAATATAAAACTGAATACAACTGATGACATAATAATATGAAATCAATTTTAATAATATGCAGTTTAATATAACTGACATACTAAGGTAACTGGTAATATAAAAAATAATACGATTATTCATCCCAAATGTGCGATACCATTTGTTCATATGGAGCATTATTTTCAAAAAAATTGATTTTCATGATGCATAAGGTACTATGTGTGCTATTGAACACGACTTGCTTGATGTGTCTGTCCATTGCTCGCTACTTCTACTTGCGTTGGTGCTTCAACCCTTTGTACTAGAATTTTTTCCCGACTAAAGACTATAGTAATTTATTTGTACATGATTACATGTAAAAATCAATGAAACATTTTATTGAACACGATTTGTTTGATGTGTCTGCCCATTACTCGCTATTTCTACTTGCGTTGGTGCTTCAACCCTTTGTACTGGAATTTTTTCCCGACTAAAGATTATAGCAATTTATTTGTACATGATTACATATTAAAATCAATGAAACATGAAATCACATGCATTTGAAATCTATCTCTAAATTGCAACAGCCTGATCTTCAGTGCAGTATGTCGTAATAACATGAACGATTGCGAATACCAGACGCAAGTAGAAACAGAGAGTAATGGACAGACGCCAGACAAGTCGTAATCGATCATGTGCGTACCTGATGATTCTTTAACGTCTTTGAAAACTTGTAAAAGGAACTCTGTTCAACTTTATTCTTCTATGACCATATTTTTGTATCGCCTAGAAATGCTCTACCTAGAAGAGAAAAATAACTTTGTTAGTAAATTATTTACCTCTACTAGGCAGCAACATTTTTATTTACAAAATGGTACCAGTATCAGTGGTTCATGTGCGTAGTGTCAGTATCATGTGCATACCTAATGATTCTTTAACGTCTTTGAGGACTTGTAAAAAGAACTCTGTTTAACTTTACTCTTCTATGACCATATTTTTGTATCGCCTAGAAATGCTCTACCTAGAAGAGAAAAATAACTTTGTTAGTAAATTATTTACCTCTTCTAGGCAGCAATAGTCGTATTTACACAATGATACCAGTATCAGTGGTTAATATTATTTATGAAAAAGGTGTTTGTTCAAGAACAATTGTGAATCTAATTTCATACTTTCTATTCTCCAATAATTACTTCTACTACCGCGCGTGTGAATAGCGTCCACTTGCAATATTTTATGAACTTGTTTCTGAAGAGCGTCTCCATTTCTCCCGAAGACACTTAAGAATAATAACTACACTGCGGATCTTTATGCATTTATAGGAAATTTGAATGTGCAAGAACCTACGAAATGCAAACAATATTCAAGAATACAAAAAAGATTGAAAGTAAAGTTCATGTTCATAATATTTGCAGAATAAGGGACATTTTTGTTAGGGACATTCGACACAGATTTTATTTTGCGTAAAGTTCCGCGGTGTAATAATAACAAATGCTTACGAATGGCATGAAAGAAGCAAAATATTCTTAAATGGCGTATTATTCTTCAATGCAAAGAGTCAGTAGGTCCTATTAAAATTGATGTTTGAATCGCAGGATCTGCTTTGGTGGGAGGACAAAACAAAGCCTTCGTTGAGTCTGAGCATCGAGATGACAGCATACGCTGTTCTAACGTTGGTGGAACTAGGTGGCGAGGAGAATATGGTTCACGCTTTGAAAGCTGTGCGTTGGATGTCGAGGCAGAGGAACGCTAACGGTGGATTTACCTCCACGCAGGACACGGTCCTTGGTTTGGAAGCTCTCACTAAATACGCTATGGCTGTGAACAGTAACGCCACCGATTTGTCCGTCCTCGTGACCGCTGGGGAAGTTGATCAAGTTTACAGGATGCATAACGACAACCGCATGGTCCTCACACAGATTCGTTTGCCCGTTTTGCCGACCATCGTGGAAATATTTGCGGAAGGCGAGGGCTGCGTGTTGGTTCAGGTGAGATAAATAATAAACCCTTGCTTGGGTTTTCCTGGGACTTTTTATTACTAATTTTTAATAGTATTTTTAATAGTATCGAATTCTTTCTTCGAAATAAAAATCACACGTTTACTGTTTTTTTAATTTAGAGCAATATTAAATATAACGTCGCTCATGCTACCGGTTCAGAGGCGTTCGAGCTTTCCGTGGCTGCTCATTCCGTGGCATGCGAATGCGCGGTGCAAGAGATCACTGCTTGCGGCCGATACAAATTGGCAGACGAAGAAAGTAACATGGCTCTGCTCGAAATTGGAATGATAAGCGGCTACGTTCCGGACCGAGCGAGCCTGCACACCTTATTAGGATCACCAACTACAAGTAAATTCATTTTATACATCCTATTTAGAATCATTATAAAAGGTTTTCTGAATGCCGCATTAGCAGAGCTGTTTTTAAATATTTTCTGGGATGCCTTTAAAGCGTTATAGCTTTATAAAACTATGTAATAAAAATCGGGTAAATACATTAAAGCTTAATGTGAATTCGTCTGGAAAAGTATTAGGTTGTCCCAAAAGTTGCCTTCGTGAGTTGCATTCAATTATTTTCTGTGCCAGTGTTTATATAAATAGACAATCTAATTTCTTAGACATTGATGCTGTAACAGTAATGAAGCGAAGTGAATCGTACACAATTTAGTAATGTAACATAAAACATAAAATATTGTGTATATATTAATTATTAATAAAACGAAAGAAACTTTCGGGACAACCTAATACTGTCGCATGGTCTAAACAAAAATATGTAGTTCCATTTGAAAAACGAAACTTGAGCATCGTATCTCGTTAAATAACTAAGTTAACAAAAATTCCTTCTCGCTCAAACATGAGCCCCATTTTACCATGCAATTTCCATATTTGAAATTTTGCATTCGACCGATAGTTTTGGAGTTAGAGCTCCGTATCACTTAGGCTGGGACACCCTGTAGAATAATGATCGACAATTTTCTACAGTAATAATTGAAACTAAATATTAAAACGTGAATTACAGGAGTGAAACGTTTCGAGGAGAACAACGACGTCGTTACTATTTATTTCGATAAGCTGACCTCTCGAAAGACCTGCATTTCGTTCACGGTGATAAGAGAGAACGCCGTTGATCGTCTCGAGCCAGCGAACGTGAAACTGTATGACTATTATCAGCAAGAACTGACGGTATCTAGTGTAAGTATCAGAAATTCATGTAAAGTGACTGCTCCGCACTTTAGCGGCGACACGAAGAAGCTAAATAGAGTAACATCCAGAAACTGAGACTGTTTAGAAATTTGCCTAGATTTCTGCGGCCTGGAAGTCAAATGCTTGGCGTGGCCAGGCAACTTGCCTGGTTAATTTTAATTATTAACAAGACAAGCGTAGAATTAGAAAAAGATCTTTCTGCTGTGTAACAGCGTGGTCTGTAGAATTTACATTACACGAATAATTAAAATTAATCGATATTATATCGTGTTTGGTACCATTTTCATCGGTATAACATCAGGAATTCAGCAGTGCAATTTATTCCTTTAACTTTTATCAAACACAACAAAAAGTGAACATATCATGACGAACATTTTACACTTTAATGCTCGGACCCTTTGAGGTCCGTCGTGGGTTAAAGTCGGCACACGTGCGCTTTGGATGGTTCAACCCTTGGTTTATGGCTTTCAGTAATCACCCGATTTCACTTCATATGAATCGTGTTATTACGGGAGTGACGCCGATGGATTCCTTACATTTCCCTGATGAAAACGCTACTAAATACGCTACTAAATATTTTTAACGAAGATAGACAAAAAGCGTGCAAATCATTTTTTCTGTATAATTTCCTTCTAAATAATCCGAATTGTATCGTGTCTGGTACCATTTTCATCGGGATAACATGAGGAATCGATTGGTAATACATCCGTTAAGATCCGATAAGAAATACGGAAAATGATGGTCGACCTTCTTTGGGTCTAGTTTGCTACGTCCTTTTTATGATACCATTGTTTCGCGGCGGCGGACTAACATGTGTACTCGGAAAAGCTTGAAACCATTCGAGTTGCCCGGTTCTTTCGGGCCGCTTGGTTTTTTCGGACCGCTCGGTTCTATTCGGGTAGCTTGAAAAATTCAAGTTACTTTCTTTCGAGTAGCCTTGAAAGATTCAAGCTACTCGGTTTTTTCAAGTACTCGACTCGGCTCGTGACTTCGAGCCGAGTCCAACTCGGCTTGATTTTTTCGTGTACTTGAACGGTCCTAATTCTTGAAATGCAGGATCTTTCTTTGCGACTGTGGATCTTTTACTCTGTAGATCCCTCACTGTCTGTTTCTTTCTCTTTCCTCTGCACTCTCTTCGCTGTCTTCTTTCCCTGTGGCTCAGTTTATTTCTTGTTTGCTTCCCTTTATCATTAGACCCCTTTTTCATCGAATCCCTCTCAATCTCTTTCTCGCCATATCTTGGTAAATAAAGACAAAGAGCTAATTGCAAGAAATGAGGCCATGTTTCTCACTTGATGGAGAAAGAAAATTTTGTACATGTCGTGCACCTGTACATTTTGTGTTATTGGAATAGAATAACGTTATTAAAATATAATAATGTTGACAATATTAATATTTATTATTAATATTATTAATATTTATTATATTAATATTATTAGATTATCAATACCCATACTTGCTCTCTCACAGACTTTCAGATAATTCGTCAATTTAAAACTCTGACAATATTATGAGTACACTTTCATCGTATTGGGTTTTAAAACAATTCTTATTCATTGACACCTTGACCTTGCTTGGCCACGCCGAGCATTTGACTTCCAGGCCGCAGAAATCTAGGCAAATTTCTAAACAGTCTCAGTTTGTGGATGATACGCTATTTAGCTTCTTCGTGTCACCGCTAAAGTGCGGAGCAGTCACTTTACATGAATTGTCATTAGGATCTGAACGTCCGCACTATTGAACGCAGCATTTTAACTGCGCATTGTTGAAAAGCGCCGAATTTTACATTCTGTTACACACAGTGTCGCCTTTGCACTTCATCAGAAATTTCTACAAGGCAGTCAGGCAGGCTACATAGGCAGTCTACAACACCTACCTAAATTATTGCTGCTCTCGATTAACAGTCAAATTATTTATTAAATCGCAAAGCACAGTTTTAACTGATATTACGTGAAACCTTTCAGAGCTACAATTTCTCCCCGACTTGTAGCAGCGCGGACCCGAACGAGGAACCACGTCCTCCGGTCGTGATGCCAAGGGTGGAATTATTCGCGGCCTTGCCAGCTGACAAGTCGTCGTTGCAGGAAGAAAATCTAAAAAGCGACGCGCCGATGGAAAAATCAGCGAAAAAGAAGGCGAACGAGAGAGTCGACGAGAAGATAAATAATAAAATCGTCGATGGAAAATCCGTATCGCCGAAAGGGCCAAGCTTGGTCAACAAGCTGCAAGACGACGCGACGAGCAAAAGGGAGAAGATGAGGGACATAATCGAAGAAGCATCGATCAGTGGGGTACGACCTAAAATTGACAACGTACCATTGGTGGAGAACTCGAATCCAAAAATTAACGAGGATGAGATAGATTCTATGGCACACGTGCGCACCACCAATGACAATAGCATCGTTGTTGATCATTCGAACAGTGAGTAGAAATGAATATTTCAAAAAGCAGGGGATAGTGTCAAGCATATATTTTTTTTACGTTTCGACATATGGAAAAGTACCAAGCAAATGTATCGTCATAATTAGACTGCGGATCTTTGTGCTAAATAAAATCTTCGCGAAAGTGCCTACAAAAATTTAACCTGAATAGGAATTTATTTTATTCTGCAAATATTGTAACATGAGCTTTACTTTCAATCTTTTTTATATTCTTGCATATTGTTTGCATTTTGTAGTTTCTTGGACATTCAAATTTCCTATAAATGCATAAAGATCCGCAGTCTAGTCATAATTCTCAAATGTTGCAAAATTCTTTTTGCTGTCAATCGTAAGTTTTTGTTAAATAGGGATAACTATCAAGGGGGACCAGAAAGTAATGTCGTTTCTTTTACATTAAATTCAAACAAATAAATTTATAATATGTTTTTACTTTTTAATCAATTATATAATTGTCTTCGTTATCAATAACCTTCTGCCATCTAGTATGCAAATTTTCAATACCTGCTCGATAAAAATTGATTGGTACACGGTGAGCTGGTAAATAGTAAACAAGTATTTGCATTCGCAGAAACGACATTACTTTCTGGTATCCCTAATACATCTCTTTATATATTAAATATTCTTTCTTGAATATCTTGTTCTTTTAAATATCCTTTTATATATTCCGTTAGCTCCACAGGTAGAATCCGGAAGTGGTCTGACACCTGACGAACCAGACTCCCATCAAAATCCCAATTTTGATTCCAATATTGGAACGTCAGACAACGCGGAGAACCTTTCGACGATTTTCACGAAGGAAACGGAGGGTTCGGAATTACCAGGAAACCCCTCTTTCGTCGTCGTCAGTCACGAATTGGAAACTCCGAAAGGGATCGAAGGACCAGTACCCGTTTATGTGAAACCAGATAATTTTGACTACAGAACTGAAGCTACCGTTGCGACGTTGACGCCTGAAATGGAAAATCAAAATTTGTCACAGGTGCGTCGATAGATTAGCGCAGTTCTTGAATTTATACAGGGTATCTCCTCTGAAGTATTGCA
>NW_026535289.1:5072194-5075152 GCF_026225885.1 Hylaeus anthracinus | reverse complement strand
AGCGCAGTTCTTGAATTTATACAGGGTATCTCCTCTGAAGTATTGCAGACGATTTTTTTTAGAAATTATTACGGATAGTTGAACAAATTTCTTGCACGTTACGATATAGAAATATGCATAACATTCACAATATATAGAGAGCATGAAATATAATTTCTTATTATAATTCATATTTCAATTTTTATTTAACGAATAACAGAAGACACGAGCATCTTCTATTCGTTATTGAACTACTCGCTTATAATGATTTCGATCGTTCTGATTTTGTTTCTAAGACAATACAATAGAGACCATGGAATATAATTTCATATTATAAACCATATTTTAATTTTGTTTTTAAGGAATAACAGAACACGCATCTTCTATTCGTTATTGGAATACTCTGATTTTGTTTCTAAAACAATACAAGGTTTCTAATAACTCCGTAAACAAAAACCAAGGAAGAATGAGACCATATGTACATCGAAATAACAGCACTCTTTAACTTGATACTATAAACAAAAACGTTAATTACAAGGACATTCTTTTGACATAATAAAATTCTTCTTCCTCTTATAAATTCACTAGCCATCTTTTTTAAACTTTTAAATTTTTCCCGGTATTTTTGCTCAAATGAATTGCCATCTAGAGGCGAATAAGCCGAACTAATTTTCGGAGTATGGTCAGCGCCTCTATCAGGAAAACGCCCAAGTTTGTCGTCGAATAGTTGAAGCTATCATTGTTAGATGGCGTTATTTCTATGGTATTTACCATCACCGGTCGGTATGTTACCACCATGTCGGTAAATGCTATGGAAATAACGCCATCTAGCATTAATAGCTTCAACTATTCGAGGACAAACTTGAGCGTTTTCCCGATAGAGGCGCTGACCAAACTCCGAAAATAGTTCGCTTATTCACCGCCAGATAGCGACAACAATTTCCCGCGGGAAATTTGAATGTTGTATTTAATTAAATTAAAATTCCTTAGAAGCATGTTTAGATATTATTAAGTAGTTGTATTGCACTATATATACTATTCCTAAGATAATTATTTGTAGGAGGAGTCCGATGGTCGAACAAAGAATGCCACAAACAGCGATGCCCAGGTTTCGTGTAAGTGAATGTATTTTACAGTCTACACAACAGTTACAAGTACAGTTATTAGTAATTCTCACGTTACATTTGTTTAATTTAGCGCCAACGAGTGTGAAACAGTCTTGTCCTGTGTGCGTCGACAATTTGCCGACGGATTTCTACAACGTTTATTGCTCGGCGAGTAGCGCTGTCAAAGTAGCAATCAGACGATTGAATAAAGCAAGATTGTTACTGGATTTGCATGCGTCCCGGGAGGTTCAACGTCTACGTGCCACTGTCGAGTTCACTTTAGATTCGAGCTGCTCCTGTTCACCGTTAGATTCTCGTACGTATCCGATCTCTTTTTTTCTTTCATTTTGATCCGTAAATACTTCAACGACACATTGATGACGGAAACCACCAATTATATCAATATACATGTAACACGTACGCTGTTTTACAATATTCTTTTATAAAAAAATATTCCCTCGCAGCTGGAAGTCTGGCGTTAATAGTAAACAAGGACAACGACATTCTCGCATCCGGGGATCACAAACAGATACTGAACAATTCGTTTTCTGTGTACGGATTGCCATCGGTGAGCGGCGTGCCACGCGAGATAACAGACGCACGATCCGCGTGTCCTAATCAAACGAAGGATCAGTCAACGTACGTGGATCCTCCGGTCGGTGGTTGAACGGCGCCGGATATATATATATATATATATACTTTTTAATATTTAAATATGCAAAGCATCGGGAACAGTAAAATACTCGTTGTGTTTTGTGAAACGCCAGCAAGCTGTTTCGGAAAACTGCTTTTCGGAGAATTGGCCTCGCTCATCTGTAAACTTCGATCATAAAGATACGCTATTTGCAAACTTCGCGCAGGGTATATACATAATTCCTTCTTCTTTTTGTTTGTTTCTTTTTCTTTTTTTATCTACAAATATGTCAATCAATTATATAATTAATGATAGGATAAGTTATATGATAAAGTTATCACTCTCGTCGCAAATAAATTGTCATATAAGGGAATGATCGTTTCTTTCTTTAAACGAATCGACGAAATTGTAAATAAATACGAGAGAACGCATTCGACGCAAATGTTTATCGGTAAACAACTGACATTACTTTTTCTGTATCGACGAGTGAACACGCAAGAAGGCGCATATCGTGTGTTTGTTGCACTTTTATTTATTATCTTTGTATCTGATCGCTACTGAAATAATTATTACAAATTAACAATCACCTTTCGAACTGTACTACATTAAATATTATTTTATTACAATGGATTTACGATTATTTATTTATTTAATTATTACGGCTTTCATTTTTTTTTTTTCATTATTTATTGTTATACTAAGTGTTTGTCATTTAATGCTGATCTTGAACTCGAATCGTATCTTTCGTAACTACGGAGTGCGGAATTCGATAATGTTCGCAATTAAACTCTTCTTCTTTTTTTTTATTTTTTTTTTTTATTACTCTTTACTATCTACCGCGAACACTCGTGTGCCATTTTTTCTCAGCATTAAATATCAAACCGCAATCGTCTCTGGAAGTATCAACTATTTATTCACGTTGTACACAGTGAAATGCTTGTTTCAAATAAATAAAGACTATTATTGTTCGCTAGCAACTACACGTCGCGACGCTCTGCTAAAGTTAACGCAAAATCTAACTGCATCATCAGGAATGAAAAGGAACACGTTGAATGTTGATGAACTGGCAGTAGTAGCATTTTCATCGGTTCAGTCGGCTGCTGTCCGAGATTTTCGATATACTCGTTAACAACAGGTATTGTTGTGTATCCGCGCGAATAAATTATGCATATGCATAGAGGGAGAGAGAGAAAGAGAGAGAGAGAGAGAGAGAGAGAGAGAGAGAGAGAGAGAGAGAGA
>NW_026535289.1:5020864-5072184 GCF_026225885.1 Hylaeus anthracinus | reverse complement strand
AGAGAGAGAGAGAGAGAGAGAGAGAGAGAGAGAGAGAGAGAGAGAGAGATACTGGAATTCCCATCGCGGTCGATTAACTTAACGAACGGGACGAATACGCTTAATAATACTTTGTTACATTAGGATCGTTATTCGCATAGGCTTGTCAGAACATGCGCTGAAAGGTATGTTTACCGGTAGTTTATCGCACAACGAACTATCGATTTCCAATCGATCCCGTCGAACACACACATACAATTTATTTTAACATTTACCGAATATTGGAAACAGCGTCGCCCAGGCAGAACAGAAAGTATCGGGACGAATCGTTTCGGCCCGATATCGTTGGAACGATGGTCAGACGTTGGCAGTAAATGCTCGAGCAATAGTAAATGCACTTTCGTTTCACAAAATATTGTAACAGTACACTTAACGTTCGTAAGTACTAACATTATAAAACAGTATCGTATATATTATACTAATATAAAAAAGAAAAAACGTAGCGATACAAAAACTTTGATATGTAGTATCAATATGTTTGCAAGTTAAATCTTCGTTTGCAAAATATTCTAAACGGAAATCCACGGCGTTCGTTAATATGGATGCCTTTCTAGATTCGGGAATAGAACTAGAATTATTACAATCTAGAAGCTACACTGGGTCCAATACAAAATCTTTGATATGATAAAATCGATTTAAGCGTCGTTATCGAAAAAAGTAATAATAATGAAATAGTAATACCGTAGTGCAATACAATATTACATCAATATTGAATGAATGGTAGAGGTACACGTATCGATGGAATAGTCGGACCAGTATAAAAACTAACTCTAACATTAGGTTCCACCTGGGCAGTAATACTCATTATTTATTATCAATTTTGTCATACCAAGTATGATATTATCATTGACAGATGTCACACTACAGGAGGTGTCCGTAAGGAACACACGAAATACCAAGTGAGAAGTTAATATGAAACAAAAACAATTATACTTGTGCGTTTCATACGAAAAATGAAAGACAAATAATAGAGGAAAAAATTAATAACTACAAATAACATAACGATACGCTAAGACACGAGCTCTATATTAAATTGTACATGGATTTTATATTCCCTCCATCTTTTTTTCCTTTTTTTTTTATTTAAAATATAGAGTATTAAATTGTTACTATGGTATTATTAAATCAGTCAGGTTTCCCGCAATACTGGCAAGCATTGGGCATTAGTATAATTAAACGTCAACCCAAACCAAGCAGAGTTGAAATAATATATATATTAATATGCTACTGTATTACACTTTATAAATATATATATTACTTGAATCTTATTAATTATCAGATATTACAATGTAATAAGATCAGACTCTAATTGAACAATTAAGGTAAGTCATTTTATTCTCGCTTTGATTTAATTTGTATACCGTAATAAGCACTAAAGTATCGCGTATCAAAGGTGGATTTAATATAGAGCCTGCCTTCTTCAAAACAATTTTTATAATGAAACCAATGACGTAAACAACGAATTTGTGAAAACAATTCACTTTGCCATTTTACTTTGACGCTAGCGCACCGAAGTGCAAAAAAGTCAACGTATGCTAATTTCAATTATCGAATGTACGTTCATAAAGGTACATATACGATCACCGCGTAACAAGTGCCATTTTCTTTGGCGATGTAAGCACGTTCATCGGATTCGATGACGAGCGTTGCGATTGTTGTTAACAATCGTAAATGCAACATAGATGCATCAGAGATAATAAAGGAACTTACGTGAACATCAGTATTACGATAGTCAATAGATTTTAGGTGCCGAACGATCGTTAATGGGACCGCTGGTTTTTCTAAGGGATGTTCCTCTTCGTATTTGATCCATCAAAGAGTCCCTAACCTGCAAAGGATCGATAATGGGCACGCGATTGCCCATAATACGTCTTACGCTTGCCGATTTACTCGTCATATTATTCCCTTGCATATTCTGTTGCTGTTGGGCTAGTTTAGCATTTAAAGTTTCAAGAAAACCAGACGGTGTTTTGGAATTTTTATTTATCTGCTGTTCGATGGAGTGCTTCCTCGAGGATTTCGGACTACTGCTTGTATTATTACCACTATTGGCATTGCTACCTGTTGTACTGTTAATAAGCTTAGCACTGAGAACCGCCATAAAGCTCTGACCTACTCCTCCAGGACCTTGCCCTTGAATATTTACACCTGAGTTGATCGTTGTCATTTGCATAGTAGACGACCCACGTTCTTGGGAAGTTGAGCGAATTACTGCGCATGAACGTTCGACGGAAGTTCGAGTAACTTGTAACATGGTATTATGCTGTAATGTGCCAGACGCATTGTTATGCGATTGCGTCTGACCTGTAGTAGCCTTTCGTAAAAGAGAAGGACTCGCGGGGGTGTGACGTAATTCCGTAAGGGTCCTTACAGTTTCTGACACCGAGACAGATCTGCAATATGAAATATATATTGCGTTAAATCAGTGTTCCAGATGTTATATAAGTGTTGTTATTTTATTTCAACAAATAGTTAAATGGAGTTGTCCCCTACCGCTGAGGAGTAGGGCTAGCTGTAGGCGAAGAACCTTCTAATAAAAATGCTGGCGGCGGAGGAAGATTCTCAGCCTCGTCGCAAGTATTATCGGTACGTTCATCGTTAGAACTTGATGACGGATTATTGAATGTGGCAGTTATAACAGTGGACGTGCGTCTTGTTGGCGGAGGAGGTTTGCTAGCTTGCTGTACCGATCCTCTGCGAACCATTAGAGTAGACGCAGCACCAGGTACGTTCCAGGCATTCTCATTTTGATTATGAAGCGAATGAGAATGCGGTATAGTAGTCTGACTTCCATATCCACTGCTGGATTCCACGCTAGACTCTGATGTTTGACTTCCACCGTCCTTTTCCGTAACTTCAGTCTATAAATAGTTAGCGATGTAAATATTTCTGATCATAAAAGGACTTGTAGGACGTTATATGCGTATGTTTCAACACATACCTTCTCAGACCCTGGCGCTGCTAGTGATGCGGGTGGTGGAGGTAGCGGTAACTGCATCTCCTGAGCACGGGTTGCAGCTAAATTTGCTAATTCGTGCATGTTTACATACATTGGTTGCTGAAGTTGATGAGTTGCTAATTCTGTAATTGTACCATACTATTAGACATATGTTTCAAAATTTAAATGATCGGTAAAGAATAATACGAACCTTTCGCTAAGTGTGCTGGAAGCGGTAACTTCGGTTTGCCTCGAGGACTTCCAGGAGGTTCATTCTTCACCGGGACTGATGGTCGTTCTAAACTGGAACATCTGTTCGGTATTGGAGGACGATTACTACCATTATTTCTACGCAATTGTACTCTGGATGCTTGATTTGAGGAAGAAGAAACTGGAGAAGCAGGTTGACTGTGGCAACAGCCACTATTGTCTGGAGCTTGGAATGTGTAAACGCTGAGAGCTGGTCTCTGATGGCCTTTTTCGTAAGCTACAACAGTAATTAATAATCTTAAATAAATCGTAGATATTAACCACCTCTAATCTCAATATAATAAATTCTAGTTGTAACGGATTTATAGGTATGAGGAAATTTACTGGCAAGTTGCTATAATTCGTACTTCTTAAATTATTATTACGGAGTCGTCTCACTTTAGATATTTAAAAAATGTCAATTTTTTGTTACGTATGTTTAAAACGTAAGGCATTTGACTTTAACTTGAGAACATTTCTCTAGGCCGTTTACAGTGAAAGTATGTTTTTCTCGTCACGGTGCGCGCGAAAACATATAAATGCTACTATTCATTAACTTTCTAGCTATAAAAATGGTAAAATCTTCTTTAAGGCCCAACAAGAATATGTATTAATTTATACTTTCTCTTTAAAAAATTTACAAAAATGATTCATATTTCGAGACGCTGAAGTGAGAATATCCCTTAAAGGAAATGAATTCTACTTTTTTTATACACAAATAATAGCAATAACAGTAATGTACATACCAGAAGATATCGTATGCGGCCGTTCATTGATTGTGTTCTGATTTTGCCTGTCGAATTGAACTGATGTTTCCTGTAAGTCAGGCCAAGTAGCAGTAGTTACGGGTCTTGTAGTACAACCAGTATTTTGATTAATTTGAGAAGACACATTTGATACCTACGACAACACAATTTAACTTCAGGGACATAACAAACATTTATGTCGTGTAGTATAAAACTTGATTTAGCGTTAAAAGTGAAAAGAAAGACGTGAAACACTAGCAGGCAACTAATTCCTAGCAACCTTACCTGATGTTCGGAAATGGGTTGCGTATACAATGTATCCTGAGAAGTGAAGCCAGAGTCACGGGAACTACCGTTTGCCAAGTGGCGCAGCGTCATCAAACCGCTGATGCTGGAGGGCCTGACACCGACAGACTACAACGAGTACAACATCGACTACCACATACACTAAGCTGATGCCAAATGGCATTCATGCTGTAATCTACGAGCAACTACTTGCACGGTATACAGCTAGTGCATAAACAGTGAAATTAATATGCCATGCATTATAAAGGCTATTATTCTTAGTACAACGACTAAGCATAGAGAAAGAAAACTTAATATTGTTTTTTGTACGGTTGCGGAGTTTTCACCTGAGAAAGCGATCTATGCCACGGATGTCCAGACGGGCTCGGATGACTTTTGCAAGAACCGCTGCTGCTACTAGTTAAAGAACTGATCGAACACATTGAACTTTTCCTCGATCCGAGAGATAAAGAAGGACTGGAAGGAGGTGTAGCGAGTGACCATTGAGTAACATCACAGCCTTTTATATCTGTTATGACTTGTTCCGATGCGGGTGGTAAATGATGCGGAGAGGCTGCGTGTCGTTGTAACTGATCAGAAACTTCTTGGAGATGTGTCAACTCCATTAGCATTGCAATTTCTTCATCCTGTGTTGTACATATTATTCGAGATAATATCAAGAAATTAAATCGTTAACTGTCTACTATATGGAATAAATATTACTAACAAGTACTGGTTTTAAAAATCTGGCAAGAAGACAGAATCTGCCCCTTTCTTCGAGCAAGGCTGCACGAACAGCTCTTCTCTCTGTTTCTTCTAAACTTAGACGTTTTTCTTGGATAACAGCAGCAGAAGATTCTAACATTCTATTTAATTCAATGTCCCCCGATGTAGGTCCATGACTTTGCAATTGTCCTTGTCCATGTAAGTGTTGACCTTTACGTGCTTTTTTCTTTTGCAATCGTAAAGTATCTGTAGATCGCTTTTTCAATTCTGCTCTTACTTTCTTATATTCTAAATTAACATATGTTCAGATTTAATAACTATATAATAAGATTCATACTCAAATTTTATTAATAAATTTTGGACTTACGAAATGTCTTACCCACCTTTGGCATGTTCCTTATCTAAATTTATTAATGACTTTTTCCAATCTTCTAATTTTTCTTGAAGTGGTAACACCAAGCAATCCATAATAGCACTAATAGACAGAAATTTAAGTAAAAAGTTTGAATAGTTAACAAAAAAAAGAAGATTATTAAAACATAATAAAAAATATTTACCTGGTAAAAGATTTCATACGTGTTTCTACTGCTTTATGTCTAAGACATATCCGAGTTAAAGCAGTCCCAATTTCTTTTGTTGCACCTTAATTGTAAGCAATTCTTAATGTTACATTTATTTTTATAGAGTAATAGAATTGAATAATATGGATGACTAATTTACTGTTTTTTTAAGAGAAAAGAAACCAATATGTGAAGAAACTTCATGTGCTTTATAAATTTGATTAAACAATTTTTAATAACAAAAGAAATTAATATAAATTAATAAGTAGTTCATAGGAGTAATTTACCTCTTGCACTAGTTGCAGCATCAGCAATTTTTTGAAATGTTTCAAGATAAGCAGAAATAGCTAAAATAGCAGCTCTGAAAGACATAAAAACACAAATACAGTTAACTGTTATGTTATTATAAAATAATTGTTTATATCAATTATTACCTTAAGCATGAATGTAATTTTGTTGCCTTAGAGATTAAATCTTCCCACAATGGTGCTCCATTCTAATAACAAAAATATTTGAATTTATCCCTACTTATAGAAATATCTATTATGTAATTTTAATATTTTATTTCACATTTATATCGTAAACAGACTCAGTTATAGTTTAATGTTCATTTTTTATTGTAACTTGTATGATACAGAATACAACTGCACATATTGAATACAGATAATGTAATCATATACGCCTACCTATTCTTTATGATTAGATGTTTTTATGGCTAGGAAATTAGATAGGTACTGTAATTATGATGTTAAGTCATAGATATGTTAACAGTTAGATTGTACTAAAAAATATTGTGGAAAAAGTCTGTACATATAACAGAATTTTTAAATATTTCTTTTCACAATTTATATATTCTGTAGTAACTTTTTTTTTCTTATTCAAATAAAAAAGTAAAATATGCCTCTGAAATATCAAAAAATTAATTTTTGAAATGGAACACAAAAAACTTTATTATATATTTTCAAAGTACAATATTTTCTATTCTTCATAGCATAGTACTTAAAATATTTGAGTTATCTTGTGGTAATACAAATAAGGCTTAAATATAAACCTGGATAATATATAAAATACACATGTTTTGTAAATAACCTACTTATAAAATTTAAATTTAGATTGAAGTATTGAAAAACTGTCCCAGACTAAGTTTATTGCTCTTTGTGGGATCATAACATTCTTACATAAATATTACGTTATACAATTTTTCATATCATGTTTGGAATATTATTTTATTTCCATTCGTTTCATTTCAAATAATATTTCGAATACTTTTATTCGAGTATTTATGCAGCACTAACTGTCGCGCAAGAATTTAAAAATATTTCGACGCTCAAAGAGCATGTGTAAATTAGCTTGCCCTCGTTCTACCGCGGTAAAGTATCTCAATGGTTTCAGAGAATAGCTTTCGGAATCAGGACATCGCCAACGCTTACAAGTATCATAAAAGAACGAACAGCAAAAAGGATCATATTTTATTTTCGATCGTATTCAATGATTTCACAGTATTTACGAAATATGGGTGTCGGAGGCATTGCATCGACAAACGCGTCTTCGCCTGCATCGTAAATTGTGCAACGGTATAACATCATACAAAAAACAATGAACAGGAAAAAAAACGCGTTCGAACGCCAAAACAGACATCGAGTAAAAACAACCACGGCGTTTCTTACCTTCATATCAGTTATAATCTGTTGAAAGAGACCACCCAGAGCACTGCACTCTCTCTCAATTGTTGCATCCATCTTTGAAGATCCCAAATTGTTTTGTTACTTGGCCCCAATAAAGTTCGTCCGCATCAGAATTGTCGAAGAGTTCACTTCTTGTCATCTGTACGAAGATGTACTGAATTCCCGTACGAATACTGGCGATCCATATAATTCGCCATTTTCGTAAAAAGAGAGAACAATTTGGAGTAACACAAGAAAGACACCGATAAAAAGTATATTTACATGAACTCGACCGTCGTATATGTCACGATTCGTTCCTACGCGGATTAATTAAAAAATCGGATGACTGTTATCGGTGATTTCACAGATACTTGCGACGAGATGAAATCATAACACTGATTAGCTTCGCGAAGAAAAATGTAAACACTAGGGACGGGTTCTTCGAAACAATGCACTCATCGCGACGATCAAGTATGGTTCGCGTTGGTTCGCGTCTGCGTCGATTCTGTTTTCGTTGCAATATCTAAATATCCATGGGTGCCCCCCTACGGCGACCCCGTTCTAGAACTTCAAATTGAGGATTCGGAGTGTATCTAATCGTTACACAGGGTAAAGATCTCTTTTTCTCTCTCTCTCTCTCTCTCTCTTTCTCTACCCCTTCGACAATCACTTCCGGAGAGTCGACTATTGAAAGAGAATATCCTGCATCATTGCTTCCTTCTTCTGATTGGTTATTCAACATAACGATAGGGAAATGTTTGCCACATGCATAAACGAGTACATATACAGGGTGTCCCAAAAATGTTGTAACACCTTGAAATGGGTGGTTCGGGACAGTGATGGGTAAAACCCTAGAATTCGAATGAATTTGAAGTTTGCCGATATGTTTGTCTCTTTTCCTCTTTCGAACATTTCCCAGAGAAAGAAACGAGACAAACACATCGGCAAACTTCAGATTTATTCGAAATCTAGGAATTTGCCCATCTCTGGCGTCAATGTTCTTCGATGCACGTCGAGTCACTTGTTCGGGTACGAGCGCGGTCGCTAAGCGCGTAACCTTCGCTACCGCGGCTGCTCCAACGGTATACGCGCGCTCTGATTGGTCAGTGTTTTCCGTTAATATCTCCTCAACAAAGCCTCGAACAACATTTTCGCTAAGGAAAAAGTTGTTTCAAATCACCTCCCGAACCACCCATTTCAAGGTGTTACAACATTTTTGGGACACCCTGTATATACTCGTGCTGTGTGAGGGGAAAGTCACTAGTTTCATCCATCTCCTCTCCTTTACTACTGCACTTTATTTTCGCGCGTCAAAATGCCCCGCGCTTGCGCAATAGTAATGCATAGAAGCATCGCCAATACCGAAATAAGATTTTGTAGAGCCCTGGGTTATAGAGGTCTAAATGATCTTTTTATTACATATTAATAACTTACAATAAATCTATCAGTAACTTACAATCATTGATAATACTTGTATGTATTAAATGTATTTCATTGCGTTTTAAAAGTTAATTTCGATACCTATAATTATAATATTTCTCTTTTTTGTATATCCTTGAATCAGCCCTGTACATGCATATTGCAATATGTAATATCCCTATTTAAAGAGAGTTAGTGACAAAAATATTTTCACGTATCGCGAGTGAAAGAAGTAAAAATAATGAGCCTTATAACAAAATATATCGAATCATTCTACGATATATTATTACAACATTCTATGATATTAATTGAAGCAATTCCGCGATTGTTTATACCCACTGTTGTCGCTGGATTCGTAGCAGTTGTTTCTTATACGTTTTACCGTATTCATGGTAGAAACATTTCAAAATTTCAAATTTCTTTCAATAATTATAATTTTACATTTATCGAACATTCATAGCCTTTTTATATTAATTTATCTTACACTATGTATAAATTTTATAACGTACTATCAATGCACAAGGAAATTTCACTGTATTCTGAATTAAACACTTTTTTTAATTGGATTACAGCTTGTTGGTATAAAAAATTCATGCATATATCAAAACAAAATTCAATGGAATTACAGGAAATTAGAAATTACAATCGCTCGTCTATTAGACATCGTAGCATAATCAGCCACAAAGAAATGTTAAATAACTTGGAATATGCGGCTGATGTAAATTAATTTTCTAGTTGTAACATAATATTTCACAATAAAAATAATACAAATTTATATAAAAAATATTATACTTAAACATGATTTGTAAAATTTCTGTATCCTTTTTACTATATTACATAATGACGCATCCATAAATTATTTATGTTTTTTCAGAATTGCTTTGAAAAATTATATGCATTAAAATGCATTGATATAGTAGTTTACTGTCCACATTTATTAAATGTAAAGTCTCCAGTCAATGATTTGACACCCTTCCATCGCATTTGTCTACAAGGTCATACATGTCTAATAACATTCATGTTAGCAAAGGGTACATATGCAATAAAATAATAATGTTTTACTTTTGTTATGATATAATAAAATGCAATAAAACAACATACATATTTTCTTCAAATAAACATAGGTGGTGATCCTTTCATTACCACAGCAATAGGAGAAAATGCTCTGTGTATGGCTGTTTATTATTGCCTTAATTATCCAATGCAAAATGATTTTTCATGTCTTGAAATACTTCATAACACAGGTTGGGTTATTTCGAATGTGCAGCTTTGTATTTATAGTTCTGACATAGTTTCTACTTTAAATACAAAAATGTTTATCTTCTTTACAGGATGCAAATTCGGTTTTGAAGACAAATGGTTTGATATTTTGTTAGAAATGGCATTTTCTAGCAACCATACAAAACTAATTCAGTGGATGATTTTGCATCATAAGGATCCATTAGATAATATTTCCAGAAGTACCTCTACACCATATTGACCTTACAAAATTATAAACATAATTCATAAATACATTAAGTATATACTTAAATTTTGTTACTATTACACATATTATATACTATATTCATTGTGGTACTTATGAATTATATAAAATTTAAGTTTTGATAACAAATTGTAACTAATGAAAATAAAAATATATATATAGTTACTTCTGTTTCAATTTGTACAACCAACACTAATTAGGTTTTAAAAAACGTTCAACCTAAGCAAAGTTTAAGTGGAAATACAAAAATTTCAGCAGTAGTTGAAATCAGTCAATAATATTTTTGAATAAACAATGATGCTGAATATTGATTGTGTAGTTGCACTGTTTCATTTAAATGATTAAACTATTATCGTTTACAATAACCTATAATAGTAAATTATTGAACATTGAACATATATACAAACACAATGAAAAATACTCGGCTGTGCCCAGCGCTGATAAGAAAAATTATCAATTTCTCGATATAAAAATATTACATAATGCGGCATGTAATCGATTTACGCAAAACACTGATACATGCGTAATCTGTAATGTATAACATCCGTCATTATTTGATGGAAGTATTATCAAAGAAAAAGGTTAAAGGTTAAAAGTTAATTGTCTTCTTGTACAACATACAATGGCAAACACAGGTTTGTTAGTTTTAACAAATCCAACGAAAGTGAAAAAATTATTACCAATTATTAAGGAGCACGTATTAAAAACTTTATATATTCAATACTTCCCGGAGAAGAACCTATTTATATCGGGAAATTACACAGTTGCAAGTCCACAATGTAAAGTAACACGTTATGTCCAAACCATTACCAATATTTACACTGAAACGTCAGCAATATCTGCGCGACTCGATATTCGAGTTTTACTTACAAGCATGAAAAATCCTAATTTATCTGTAATAAATACAAAAAAACCTATAGAGGTAGTGATCTTTGATCGAATTTGTAGTAAAAGAGAAGCTGATACATTTATGCAAGATTGTCTAGCTAATACTTCTATGGACTGTAGCTTTGTTACCTTTAACGATGATCAGAAACTAGAAAAAGAAAGCCTAATCCCTTGCATTGAGGATGAAAAACTTTATAAAAGTGTAGTACTTGGCGGTACATTTGATCGGTTGCACAATGGCCATAAAATATTTTTAAGCGAAGCTGTATTACGTTGTACACAGCAGCTTACAGTTGGTGTGACTAATACAAATATGTTACATGGTAAGAATTTCGTATTCAACAATACTATGAAAAATGTGGTTCATATCAGCCACATTATAAAAATTATATGGGATGAGTCGGATGAACTGTTACAAGCAGTTGTCTTGAGGACCATTGATGATACCAAGAAACCTTATATTTAATATTGTAAAGATTGATTGGCCCTTTTTATCTGTATTATCAATAATTTTTAAAAATATAGCTTGTATCAGTTTATACTATTTATCTTCTATAAATTTGAAGTTAAACATTATTAGTGTTTTAGCTAAATAAATTGATTGAACGTTGTAGGAAAATTGTTATGGGAATTGATAGAACCTTGTTCCAAAAGGATACTGAATATTACGGAATTTTTAGAAGACATAGATTCAACATTGGTATATAATGTTGTTGCAATAAATGATATGTATGGGCCAACTAAAAGTGATCCAACTTTTGAAATGATAGTAGTTAGTGAAGAAACAAAACGTGGTGGAGAAAAAGTAAATGAAATGCGTGTACAAAACAATTTAAATAAATTAGATATTTGTGTTGTTAAATTATTAGAAGATGAAGATCACAGAGATCATGAAGAAAGTAAACTCAGTTCCAGTAATAATAGAATACGATTACTGGGTACAAGACTACGACCTCCTGTACGTATTAAATGTAATGTTATAAAATTGTTTTTGACATTACTATGTTTTTAGAGGATAGATGATAAACCTTTAAAACCTTATATTATTGGATTGACTGGTGGTATAGCAAGTGGAAAGTCGTCTATAGCTGATAAATTAGAAAAATTAGGTGCAGGCCTTGTAAATTGTGATAAAATAGCACACAATTTATATCAGCCTGGCAAAAGTTGTTATGATGCAATACTTAAAACTTTTGGCCCTACTATTTTGAAATCGGATGGATTTATCAATAGAAAAGCACTTGGGGATATAGTATTCCATGATAAAGCAAGTTTATTATATAATTTGATATTCTTTGCATTTGTACTGCGTCATTTTTCCTTATTATATAATTGAAAATATAAATGTATTTCTAGGCACAATTAGATAAATTAAATAAACTCGTTTGGCCTATCATTTTGGATGAAGCAAAGAAACAGATGAATGATTTTTACGCAAAAGGATTTGATATAATTGTGATAGAAGCGGCTGTTTTAATTCAAGCTAAATGGCAGTACGTATGTCATGAAATTTGGACCTGTATTGTTCCACCGGAGGAGGTAAGTTTTCATTTTATTCATTACAAATACATATAAATTCATTACAATAAATAATTATACTATGCAGTTATCTCTTTAATTTCTAGGCAATAAAACGAGTAATAGATAGAAATGGATTAACTCCAGATGACGCAAAAGCACGAATCCAGGTTCAACCAAGTAATGTTGAACAAGTTAACGAAGCAAATGTGGTTATATGTAGCTTATGGAGTCATGATATTACTCAAAGGCAAGTGCAGAAAGCATGGAATGAATTAATGGCATTTTTATCTGAACAAGTAAAAAGTTAATATATATATATATATTATTTATATCAATCAAACTTATAATTTGAATACAAAATTTCTGAAAACTTTATGATTAATATTGATTTTTCTTAATAAATTGGATATCAAATGTAGATTATACTTCTACTAAGTTCAAAATATATTTTTCTTACTTAATACTTTTTGATAAGGCATGATAAGTCAAGGGTATAACTAATTTAATAAAGAATACGATTTTAATTACATTTTATAAATGACATTGTAGGGTACTAACCTAACCTAATTAAATGTGTAGGTATAACATACAGTACAAATTACTTTATTTTATAACATTTCTTATTAAATATTCTGTGATTATTAAAACATGTTACAATATGTATAAATAAAGATATAAACAGAACAATAATTATATAAATTTGTTATTATAATACATACTTTATACAAATAAAATAAACACATTGTATAAAGATACGCATTAATATTTGACGAATAATATGTTATCGCTTAAAATATCTTTTTCTTGTGGATCTGTGTAATTGTACATTTTCGTAACTACTGTACTTACGAAAGAAGAAAAATCAGATTTAAGTTTGTTTCCACCACTTTCTACATTGCACTTCACATGAGACACTTTCGCAAATGTTGATGCTATGTTTATAACAATGTAAAAAACTGTGATTGTAAAATATGAATATTAAAAAGCATTACGAATCTGTAATATTATATTTACTTGTACTTACAAATAATTTTGGATATTTCGGGATTTTTTTTCTCAGGATCATAACAAAATATTACACATCGTTCTGGGCCTAGTTTTGTTTGATTAATAAAATAATCGTATAGTTGTTGGAGTTCTTTCAAACATTCGTTTGATTTTTCACTGTACACAAATATAACACCATGCAAATTTTTCCTTATAGCTGGCCAACAATTTTCGAATCTAAAACATCTTCGTATTATATGTTTTATATAATTAAAAAACATATATTTATTCTTATATACTTATGATCTCCACTGCAATCCCACAATTCGATATCTTTTGTGACATGTTTATTATTTACGATTACGTTTTGTATTTCAAATTCCAATATTCGAACACCTTGCGTTGGATGGTAATCATACGGTATTTCTGTAGCATCAGCAAGAAAATTTGATATCGTCGTTTTACCGCTCTAAAAAATATATATCTTCATATAAAATTACTTAAATTTCATGAAAACTCTTACGTGTGTGCTAGTGATGTATTTTATTATTATTACATATTCTCATATATATATAATAAATAGAATAAAGAATAGAAAAGATTTATACACGATAAATTTATATATATATATATTGTTATATCATTTTTAAATTAAGAACATTACCCTCACAGGTCCTACAACTATTAGTTTTAATGGTTGCATGTTTCGACTGTACTTCTATTTAATAAAGATAGCTTAGGATTGTACCTAAGTGTTTGGAAAATTGTTTCCATAACAACAGGTCACCCACTTGTATGGACTTCGGAAAGTAGGTCATTTTTTAAAAGAAAATACTTATCTACAAATGTAAATTTTTATAAACATGCCATTAGTTACGAAAATCTATTTATGTTTAAAAATACAAAATGAAAATAAAATCAATACCATTGTGTGCAAATGGAAAAAACAGCTTGAGAAAAATTATTCTTTCTGAAAAAGGAGAAATGCTATATTGATTTACGATTGAATTGCATTATATTTGAAAATGATCGTGTCATTTGACTTAATGTGTTCAAGGTAGATTACTGGTAGTGATAATGAAATAATGTGTAATTAAAGTATAATGGTCAATACTAAGATGTCACTTTATTGTAGATACAAATGAAATACATATATAAAAACATACATTGTTTCAATAAAAGAAATACAATGATTATTTTGATAGGATATCTGTGTCATATTATTTAGGAAATTGTCTATTTATATCATAACATTGAACGAATTCATTTTGTTTGAAAGAATACTTTTATATGCCTTTTATAATATAACAGATATTTAAGTAGCATACATAATTGTGTACATACAGATGAATTTTATATGTTTATAAATATAAGTTGGGAAATTCTTATATAATTATTGCAAGATGTACAATTTTTAGAATCATTACCGCGATATGCAGTAATTCATATAATTATAAATTGAAGTAATAAAATTGAAACATATATTCATGTTATAGTATTACAATTTTCGTGATTACAAACGTTAATTATGTTTGTATATTGTTGTGGATATTTAAGCCATTGATTGATCTTCAATTGTTACTTTATCATCTGGGTAGCATAAATCATATAAGGCCAAAAGTGCACATTTTGCTGCTATCTTCTTGGCATCCTTTTTATTTCTTGCTGTAATATGTTAATGAAAAAAAAACAGCATGAAATAAACGCGTATCAATTTAGCGTATGTAAATATATTTTATATACAAAACATTACCTGTTCCAGTATATTCAACGCCATCAATTTCTACAGCAAGAGTGAACATTGTGTTAGGAGGATTACCAACACGATTTAGCTCTACATATGTTAAACCTGGTCTCATTTGATTCAATAACATAACAGGATGTATGTTTGTAGCATTTGGGGGAAGTTCTTTTTGGACTGGAACTTTTGGAGCCTGAGCAGAGATCTCTTTTTTAATTCCCTTAATAGGTGATGGTAATCCTGGCCTTGGGACAGGAACCGATGTTCCTTGATTGTGCCATTCAAGGAAGAGTTTATACAATGCGAAACTAGCCAAAGAACTCCATGGAATTTCATCACTTTCTTCAGGACTAGTATCCATTGGTGTTACACCTTCTTCGCTAGGTTCTTCTTTCAATGGAACAGGAGCTGTTTCTGTAGGTTGATTTGTTTGTCCATCTGTTTCGGCATCAATACGTGCTTTCAATGACGCTGCCGTCATTTTTTCAAGCAGTAAGGCTTTCAATGCATTTTCAGCAGCATTTTGTCGAGCAAGTGGCTTAGACAACCCTTGTCCAACATAAGTTTTACCATCAAGCTGTTTTTATTTACATCATATTAATAATTATTTAGTTACATTGTAGCTACATTCAGAAAAGACAACACTATTTTAAATACCTCTGCATGAACAAGATAAAGAGAGTTTGGCATTCCTTGTGTTTCAGGAAATGTAAATTGTACTCCAGCCTTCATTTCATTTAGTACCATGATTGCATTCTTTGGTTGTAAAGTCTTCCTTAAGCGTTGGTTCAAACGAAGTCGTTTCAATCTCTTATTTACCCTAACTAAACCCATATATTCTTTTACATGTATAACACAACAGGAGCATTTGTTAATTTTATCATTAAACAATATCAGTATACAAATGTTCACATTGGTGATTAAAAACGACACAGGTTCAACAGTAAATTACTGGAACGCACGGTATTATCTTAATCTTCAAATTTGCGCAGTGAATTGTCATCATTCTAACAATAGTTATTGATCAATGTATATACACGAATAAAAAATTAAACTGAATATTTCGAAAATATATTATCTTTCGTTAATATTTTAAGTATAAATGCTTTTTTCAATTCTGTTATGCTTGTTTTAGACAATACTTTACACATAAACAATGTGATATAGAAGAAGATAAATATTTTGCATATAGGTAAGAACAAAATAGTATTTGTAATACTTACATCCAGGTGCCTTACGCCTCCATCTTGGTTGCTGTTCTTGTATTTCCATTTCAATAATGTCAGATATTTCACTATCATTTTTTGCTTCAGTAGTATTATTAGTTACTGGTGGTGTAGGGATATTGTTAGTTGTTGGAGGAAGCGACGGAGTAGGAACTGTCGGTTGAGAAGGTGGAGTAGGTGTACTTTGCACAGCTGGTGCTGCTTGTTGCTGAGTGTGGGAAGTTTGTTTCAAAATTGGCTTTAATCGTTGAGGTTGAGGTGGAGCTTGAGACTGAAGCTGAGCTTGAGGTTGATTTTGAGGCTGAGATAGAGGTAAAGGTGGAGGTTGAGACTGAGGAGGAGGTTGAATTTGAGGTGAACTTGGTACAGATTGCTGTTGTTTCATTTGCTGCTGTGGTGGTGGTGGTTGCTGTTGCTGCTGTGGAGGTTTCCCTTGCTGCAAATTTCTTGGTGCCATTTGTTGCATTTGGGGTTGTTGCGGTGTTTGCGGCTTAAATGATTGTGAATTTGGTGCACCACCTGACTTATAATTGCTCTGCTGATTAGGAGGGGGTTGTGACCCTTGAAAGCCTCCTTGCTGGTTGTACTGCAAAAAATTAGGGTGGGTCGCCGCTACACAAGGAACCTCTACGGTAGTGCTATCCCACCAAGGTCTAGCATCGTATATGTACTCGGAAGCAGTCTAATGCTACCCCCATAACTCATACCTACCAAAATACTTCTCTGGCCAATATTTTTTTACTTATAACTGAACCGAGTTTACACATGATTGAAAGCAATAAATAATGTATATAAAAAGTAATAAGCACGAACAATTACAAATCAAAATTTGTTTCAAAACAAATACTAATTTTACATGATATTGTAGCCAAAAATAATTTATGCATATTTGTGGAAACAAAATTGTTATAGCTTAAATTATACAAATAGTAAAGGTTGATAGTTAATATGAACTATTTTGTATTTAAAAGATAAATAGAAGTTCATTTTATAAAATATAAAATAAAAGATAATGTTAAGTCTAATAGGATATTTTGCAACTAAAAGTATGTTGTAGTTTCTATAGATATATAAAATGCTCCTGTAATGAGAAATCAAATGAAACCACTTCAATCTGATAACTAGATGAAAAGACCTCTAAAAATGAATTTAAAAATTGTAATTTCGATTTCAATATAAAATCATGTTGCCATTTTGTTGAAAAATATTTAAACTACAAGCTTTAAGTCCATTATTAAAGGCTATAATAGATCAAGGATATAATATATCAGGCTGCAAGTAGTAATACTCCATTCCTCTCTGCATAAGCCTTCTATACATATTGTACAGGGAGTACAACATTCTCATAGATCCTGAATGTTCTATAGGATGTAACATCATCCTCTGTTTCATCTGTATTTTGTACGGAAAATATAGTTATTTAAAATTATAAACATTATCATAATTTGCTTTATTTAAACATCAGTTCAGTATTATCAAAAATATGGCTTGTGGCAGGCTATGCTATGTGGGTAACTGACGAACTAGTCCCTGGCTGAATAGACCTCCTCGGTATTGTTGTATAGCTACTAGTTCCTGCATTGCAGGGGAGGGGAAAGTAGGGACCACTAATTAGTACATGCAAATGGATGAAATATTGGAAACAACAAATGGAACAACTACACAGTTTGATCATGACGAATACAAATTATAGGAAATGATTTCCACCTTTTTTCATATTAATGCAGTTAATAAAAAATTCATAATACATGAATAAATTTTCTATACATAATTATCATTTGAATAATGAAATAATATAATTAAATTGCAGATCAAATAACTTATCTTCTTTCTAGAAGCCATTTGTTGAACCCTTCGTTTTAATGTTTACATGTAGAGTACTTGAAGAAAAGTGATACTTCTGAACCATTTAAGTTTTGCTTTAACATTTCCAAACTCTTTTGCCAAAACTTTACAATAATATTTAAACTTTTAAAGAAAATTATAATAAATAGTAAATAAAAATATAGTTTGTTGACAAAAAGGATAAATCAAAAATATCATAGCACAGTAACTTCAGAATCAAGTTCTCTATATGTATCTTGAAACAAAATTTCTAATAATAAAAAGGTTGAAAGTAAATAATTATATCAGCTTATTTTTATCTTAGAAATTACTTAATTATAGAGTGTTACATGCTCTCAAAAACACTCCACATATGTATTATTTTGTATACCAAAAGAAATGTATGATTGCTACTACCTTGTTCAAGTGTATACATATGCTTGTATGCATGAAACACTTCGTAATAGACTTCTGGTATACATACCAAACGATATTGTGGATAAGAATGAAACTAATATATTTTGGTATACGTACCAGAATATTACCAAAAAATGCTTCCACTATTCGCACTAGTATACTGAAATTTGTTCTATATATTTTTATATTTATTAAATGTATATTTTAAACTATAGAAGAAATAAATACATATGTACATATATTGTCTTAAAACTATTGCTATAAAGAGTTATTGCCATTTAGATTAATAGTTTCGTATATTTGAAGCATTTATACCTATTACCAAGAAATTTATATATTTTATTAAATTGATAAACACATGAAATTTAATTTGTGAATATATTTAATTCAAATAATTTTTAATTCATTCTTAATAGAAATAAAATTATGATGTTAAATCACTATTAGTTATGTACGGAAAAAATTGTTTAATAAAATACGATTATCTCATTGTCAATAACAGATATTAAGTAATATTTGATTTTTAGTCATAATTGTTACTATTACACTATTTTTGGTATGCAAATTTTTCTTTTAAATATGAATCAATCAAAACAATATTATATTTGAGCTAATGTGTTTTTTGGCTAACAAGAACAGACTATGAAGTGTAAGTCACTGATTTTGATGTGCTTTGATATGGGCTTTTTCCATTGAAAATAATTTTGTCTCTAACCCTACAATCATCCAGCTTGCTCTAAAATAATAATAAAGTAAAATCCTTAATATCTCGAAAGATATAGGTTTGTGAGCTGCAAATATATTAGTGGAAATTATTTGTTTTCTTAAGATGTACCCCTTCCCTTCAACCAAAATGGATTCAACACCATGACATTTGACCTTGACTTCTTCAAAAACAATTTGCTGAATTTATTTTCAATTAAAGTTTGTGCCGAAACATCAAAATCATTGACCAACACTTCATGGCTTTCCCTTTAAGATCATATGTTCAACTAATATAACCAGTTATACAAAATTAGCATCATTTTGTTTAAGATTTTTCTAAATATCATAGAAAGTATATCGCAATGAAATTATTGTTAAAACCAAGAAACTTACGGCGTTTTGTCCTTGATATCCTACATTTTGGTTATTTTGGTTTCTTGCTGTAAATTGAATGAAAAATATTATTAATATTGGTGTAAGGTAATGAACATTCAAAATTATATTATATATACTCAAATTTTTAACGTTCTGTACCGAATACGAAAAGTATTTAGAAATTTGAGCTGAAATTGTGTATGTACATACACATATTTTCTTAAAAAAGAATTATTTTAAAACACAATTTCTGTAATATTTTTATGTAACTATTTCCTTTCCTAAAAATCATTAATAGAATATGAAATTAATGCGTCAAGATCATGTCCGTTCGAAGACGCCATTCATTAAAAGCCGGTATATAGAATATTGATTATGTCTATTAAAGCTATTTATATATCCGTAACCTATTAAGAGCAACACGCATCTTTATTATGTGAAAATATTACAAAACTAACCATAAAACGGTACAGCTTACTCATTAGAAAATATAGCGTAACTTACCATTGGAATAGCCTTGGCTTTGTCTGCTTCTTGTATACATATTGGCTGTTAGAACTCTTCGTTCAATGACTTATATATAACTAATCGTAAAATATTACGTACAATAAAATTCTTTGTTATAATACACTCGGATCTCCAGCGCAGAATGCGGTTACTTCACGTGAAAGACGTATGCAATTAATCTATACAGTTTACTCACGAATGCTGGAAACGAATTACTCTCGTTACAGAGAAGAAGGAAATGACGTTGTTTACTGTTGTCGGAAGTGGAAGTTCTGCCATATTGGTTATCGAACGTATGCTTTAATGATCGCATCATTTCGTGAATTTAATCGAAGCAGATTCGAATAAATATGTAATTATTCTCATTATATTTTTATTAAAGAAATAGCGTAAGTACAAATAAAACAAAGCATTTATTTTGTGTGATTTGATCCTTTCTCTGTTGGTATTTCGAATGTGACGCACAGCTGTCAATGACGCTGAATGACACACTTCCGTGCGCTAAATGTGGCGCACAAACACAATTCCAATTCTCTTTTATGAAACTGTAACGTCGATTTTATAATACTTTGTGAACAAACACCGTGTAATAAATTAATATTCGTGTTAATTTGTAACATTAATATTAACGTAACCATAAAAATATACTATAAAAATACCTTACCTGGCATTCGTACTAATTGTAAGCTGTATTGTAAACAAATATTAGACAATTGTTATTCGAAAAGGAAGTGTTTCTAGACACTTATTTAAGTATAACTATAATTTTAATATTTACAGTAAACGTGACTTGTAACAATTATTAATGTTTTCATTGGTTTTATAAAAATATACCTTATATATAATTGCATATAAATAAAAAAGTATAATGAAATTATGGGATACCGAATTAAGGAATGTTTAGTAGTTATTTTGATCGCAATAATAAGAATTGTAACATATCTTACAGGTTTTAATAATTTTCTATCTTAATAAAGTTGTATTACAATATAATATAAACTTAGAGCAATCCTTCCATTTCTTGCATAAATTGCATATATGCGTCATCTTTAGTTTTAGGTTGAGGAGTTCGTAACGGTTGTGCTTCTGGTATTCTCTCTGTAAGTCTAGACAAAATACTTGGTTTCTTCTTATCGTCCCTTTTCACGCGAAGCGAAGTAGGTAAAAATCTTGTAACATCGGCAGCTAAATTTCTAATTTGAGGTTTTGCTTCGATAGTTGTAGTACTTTTGCCATCTTTGTCTTTTCTATTAATCAATTGTGGCGCAGCAGAAAGAACATTGGGTGTCTTAGGCTGTGACCCTGTTCCGGATTGCGTCTGCATTTGAGGATTTCCTATATTTGTCATATTTGATAGATTTGGCATTTGCATTTGTGGTGGAGGCATTCTAGGCATGCTTGGTGGTCCAGGCCTTAACATCCTTGGCATTCCTGGTGGTGGACCTAGATAATAATTTCAGTTTTCAAACATAGTGTTATTTAAAACTGATTTACTGAGTAGTAAAGAACAGCATAAATTACGAAATATATCAATATTGTACTGAAGAGGATCAAAATCATTATTCGAAACTTTTAATGAACTGTGCTTGTTAGCGTTATACTTATTTATATTGTTTGTAATATCCTTACCAGGAGGCAACCGAAGTCCAATGCGAGGTGGTGGTGGAGGAGGCATTCTCAAATGTAATGGTGGTGGTGGTGGTCTGTACATTAAAGGATGTGGAGGCAGCCCCATAGGAGGCATTGTATGAGGTTGTGTGTGAGAATGAGAATGCGATGATGCATGCTGATTGTGATTGGAAGAGTGGTCTGATGCTCCTGGGGGTTCGAGATCTTCTTCCTCTGCTTTATTATTATTAGATTTATTACTGGATTTTGAATTAGAATCATTTTCTGCCTCAAGCAACGATAATCGAGCGTTCAAATCTTGAGCTCGTTCAGTTTCACGTTTTTTATGGACGACTTCCATTTCACGCATAAATTGATCGATATCTTGTCCTGCCATCGCCAACATTTTTTGCTGCAAAGTAGTTGGCTTTACTTTCGACATGTCCCTTTCCTTTTCTTTATCCGTTTCTTTCTCTTTATTATCTGATTCTTGCTTGTCTTCTTTATCATCCGCAAATCGGATTGTCCTTGATTTTGGTGTTGGTTCTTTTACCTGCATATAAATTTTGTAGTTACAGTGAGTAATTGTGTAGATTAATTACACGATAAGGGATACAGCAAACAAGTATGATAGAATAACTACAAATACCAACCTTTTCCGATACATCTTCATCGTCACTCGATAAATCGGGGGGAGGAAAGGGTGGTACACCAGGTGGTTCTTTATTAGGTGCTAATGTAGGTATAGAGGGGGATGTTGCATATGCACTTGTTTTTTTCAAAATGCTTGGCGGTATTGGTATATTCATAAGAGGGTGATGTGGTATGTAATGTGGATGAGGGGGATACATGTGTGCTGGTGGTTGCGGCATATCTGGCAATGGTATTTGCGATGTCAAGGAACCTGAAAAAGTATTCATTATATGACAAATAAACTACTTCGATATTCTGTATATATATAAAATGTTTAAATATACCTGAATACATTCTGGATATGTCATTACCAGCAGAAGGTAAAGGAATTTCATCGACTTGTACTTGTTGTGCATGTCGCACAGCTTCAAAATAAGAAACTAAATCTATTCTTCTACGTTCATATTGTATCAATTGTTCTTTTAATTCAGACCATTTCTCTTGATCATCTTTTGCCTGTAAGCAAAAAATCATGAAAAGTGAGATACGTATAACATTGTATAAAATTATTACTTTTCAAAGTTAATTTAATCTTACCAATAACTTTTGAAGAAAATTGTAATTGTTATGTTTGAAATACTTACATACATTTTTAAAACACGATCTAGGGTCTCCTTTAGCTTTTTCCTTTTATCTTTCAACACTTTCTCATTGAGAGGCGGTGGTTGCATGACATTGTATTCTAAAAGGTAAACAAACCATAACTTAATATTACAGAATATTAATGATGTTAACAAGTTTGAAAAACAATAAATTCATGCTAACCCATTTGATCTATTTTTTCCATTTCTTCGATGATCTGAGCAGGATCTTTACCCTTTAAAACAGCTGCTCTGACTAACTGTCTTTGCTTTTTATTTTTCTTTAATTCCTTCTTACGTGCTTCCTTACCTATAATACATTTATTAATGATAGAACATTGTTTGGAAAGAAAAGAATTATTTGGTTATGTTTTTTACTAACGTGCTTGGTCCGTGGGATTCATATACTTCCCACTTTTCGTGGTATTTATCGAACGGCGACCCATGTTTGTTCAATTAAAAAGTAATTGCAACGTATTTTTATACTATTTCTTCACAAATTTTCTGTTACACTAATCATTATTTACATTCTCCGTGACTATAGATTCGCCATTAATTGCTTCACCGACGATCAGACGCTGACATTTTTACAGCAGGTTGGTGGTACAGCCGACTATACATGAAGCATGTACAGGGTGTCCCAAAAATGTTGTAACACCTTGAAAGGGCCGGTTGGGGAGGTGATTTGAAACAACTTTTTCCTTAGCGAAAATGTTGTAAAGGAAAACACTGACCAATCAGAGCGCGCGGATACCGTTGGAGCGGCCGCGGTAGTGAAGGCTACGAGCTAAGCGGCCGCGCTTGTACGCGAACAAGTGACTCAACGTGCATCGAAGGCCATTGACGCGGCCGCTTAGCTCGTAGCCTTCGTTACCGCGGCCGCTCCAACGATATCCGCGCGCTCTGATTGGTCAGTGTTTTTCATTAATATCTCCTCAACGAAGCCTTGGACAACATTTTTGTTAAGGAAAAAGTTGTTTCAAATCACCTCCCCAACCACCCTTTTCAATGTGTTACAATATTTTTGGGACACCCTGTATATTCAGGAAAGCCACCGCTCACTGAGCCGCTCTATGAGCGGGTTTTAGTACCAGTGACGCCATCTATGGGAAAACGCCCAAGTTCATAGTGAAAATAGTTCCCATCGTTTCTGTAAGATGGCGTCAACGATACCTTTAATCAGTAATTTTTTTTTTACATGAATGTATAATTAATACTATTATAACACTACAATATATTAATTAATATGTCAAATTTATCGTTTTTGTGAATAGTTATTTAATAGAGCCATAATTATTGACCTGTGGCCGATTCCTGGTAAATGGTTACTTTCTTATCGGCTCAACAGAAGAACTATTTTACGACAAACTTGAGTGTTTTGCCACGGATGGCGCCACCATTCAATTTTTTCTACCACGAGGTTTTGTACTAAACACGAATAAAACTGAATAGTACTGAAGTACATTTTGATGCATAAAATATAGACACGTGCTGAACACTGAATCATTGTTGACAAAATGAATAGATACTCTATACCTTAATTAGTCGGATTTTTTATTTCTTTATGCATAAATTAGAAAGAAATTTTTTTTTCTCGATGTTAATGTACGTAGGCATTTTTAAATTTATTTACAATGTCTGCAAGTAGCTCGAAGAATGTTATAACAATAGATGATGAATATCAAGGTTTGTTATTAAGTTTATTTCATAACAGATAAACATTTAAAACAGAAAGATAATTACATCCTTAACTAATTATTATTATTATATGAATGTAAATAATATGTACATATATATACTTACTGATTTATTTATTGAATTCTATCAGTTGTTACACATCTTTTTTTTTTTTTATATCAAAAATTCCATTATTCTGATGTACTTTTTTATTATTAAAATATTATTGTATCATATACATTATTACAATTAAATAATTGAATGCATTGGTCTTTTCAGTTACAGAAGAAGATGAAATTGCTGCCATTGACTATGAACTTAAACAGATTGAAAATGATATGCAAAAGCTTGAAGATCGTAAAAAGATTTTAACTCAACGCAAAGAAAAATTACGAGATGATGCACTTTTAAAAAAGAGTTTATCCGTATCACAAAAGAATTGGAATACAGAAGACTTCAGATGGTCTAAAGATCTTGTGAAAGCTTTAAAGAATGTTTTCAAAATTCAGAAATTAAGAGACTTACAATTGCCAACAATAAATGCAACTTTATCTAATGAAGATGTTATTTTAGTTATGCCTACGGGTGGTGGTAAAAGTTTGTGCTATCAGTTACCTGCCGTTATTAGCAAAGGCATTACTATAGTAGTATCTCCATTAATTGCATTGATGGAAGATCAATTACATGGGTTACGAAAGATTAACGTAAAAGCTATGATGGTTAGCGCGAAATGTGATAAAGAAAATGTAAAAATTGTAATGAATGCACTTGTAGATAAGAAATCCGATCTTAAACTAATTTATGTTACACCAGAATATATGGCGAAATCTAATCGTTTTATGAGTAAGTTACAGAAAGCCTTTGAACTTAAACGATTAGATCGTTTTGCGATAGACGAGGTTCACTGTTGTAGCCAATGGGGACATGATTTCAGACCAGACTACAAATTCCTAGGAATTCTGAAGTCCATGTTTCCCGGTGTACCAATTCTTGGCCTCACTGCAACTGCCCCAGCAAAGATCATCGTAGATGTCCAAAAAATGTTAGATATTCAAGGATGTTTAGTTTTAAGAGCTACTTTCAATAGGCCAAATCTGTTTTACGAGGTTCGTCGTAAGCCAACGGATAAAAACACGTGTTTAACAATGATAGAAAATTTATTGAAAAATAGATTTAAAGACAAGTCTGGTATAATTTATACGACCACTATAAAAGATGCAGAACAATTGACAACTGATTTAAGAACATTAGGTTTGAAAGTTGGATGTTATCATGCAATGCTCGAGGCAGAATACAGATCAGAAGTATATTCTAAGTGGATATCTGGAAAATACCAAACCGTAGTTGCCACTATTGCTTTTGGATTAGGTATAGATAAACCAGATGTGCGCTTTGTTATTCATCACTGTATTTCAAAATCAATGGAGAATTTTTACCAAGAGAGTGGTCGTGCAGGTAGAGATGGAAAGAAGTCAGTATGCATAGTCCTATACAGATTACTAGATGTATTCAAATTAAGCACAATGGTGTTTCAAGACAAAGTTGGTTTGCAAAACTTATACAAAGTATTAGTATACTGTTTAGATCAAACTTCATGTAGACGTAGCATAATCGCGACTCACTTTGAAGAAACTTGGAATAAGAGTGATTGCGCAGAAATGTGCGATCATTGCCGCAAGTCCCAAGAAAAAAAAGAAGTGAACATAACAGTATATTGTAGACAATTGTATCAAATCTTAACTAAAGCAGTACAAATCGAAACAAGATTGACTGCCTTGAAACTTTTAGATGCTTGGTACGGAAAGGGTGCGTCAACGTTACGAGTATCTTCCGTGCCAATACCAAAGTTTACAAGAGAATCGGGTGAGGCTATAGTAGGACATTTACTTGCAAATGGTTATTTGCAGGAAGATTTTCATTTTTCTGCATATTCCACGATTTCATATTTGAAACGTGGTCCCAAGGCAGCATTAGCGCTTGATAATAATCACGAAATCATTTTTAATTATGAATTACACTAATGTATATAAATACATTAAGTTGTCTGTGATATAATCACTAAGTTTATTAACGAAGTACACGAAATGAAAAACAAACAGGATATTGTATCGAAGTTTTCAATGTTCCTACATATTAATGATACAACCTACTCAGTTTTTTACGAATCTCTTTTTGATGAATTTAAATGTATTAATATAAATAGTATTTATTACGACAAATATGTATAATATATATGTATAAAATAATTGAAAATCGCTACTATGGACTAAGGATGCATAAATTAATCGACTCCTAGGAAAAAGAATGTTTTCAGAAGATAATAAACATTTTCTAATATAAACATATCGTTTACATTCTTAAATACTATTTTAACATCAACGTACATTCATGTATACAAACGGAGAAAATTCTTTTTTACGTTGTAGATTGTTTGTAAGTAGGCTGGTGGTTAAAGTGTTAAAATGAGTTTTATTTAGAAAGAAATGACACAAGTCTCCCGAGAGAATCACGGGAAAAGTAATTCAAACTTAATACGAAGGAAAAAAAATCAATAAAAAGAGCATATATACACGATGAGCAATGGTATGTCGGTGGCTCGGATAGTAAGCCAACCGCCAGGTTCACGATCAGATGAAAATATTGATCCTGGATAAGGGGCATCTGTGTTCCGCCTGTTGGCAAACACGTTTTACATAGTCACCGAGCAGTGTATTATAGTGATAACGGATCTGTAATTCATTCATTGTTAGACGTTCAACAAAAAACGTCACATAAAAACAGTAAATCGCGGGTGGTAGTAACGAACGTTTGGCATTTTCTGATGTATCCGTGTATCGTACATTGTTTTCTCATTCAAAGCTTGATCGTGCATACTACAAACAAGTGACGTGTCATCTAATTTTTCGATTCACGAATCCAATCAAATGGAAGTTAACATTGTAGAGTTTCCTCCAGAATGTTAAATATAACGAAATCACCACCATTCCTGAGAACCGTTCAGAATTCGACGAAAGTTCGACGATATGTTGCCTTCCTAACATAAGGGTGACATAGTACAGGTAGAGGACCAGGAACTTGACAATTGAGATGCATGTTTCTTTTTGTATATGTATTAGGTGTGTTAATTAATTCTGTGCCTTTCCGAAGTTAATTTACTATTTGTTTATTAAAAAAGAAACATAGAAGCTGATGGTGTAGTGTAATTAAATGGCGGGTAAAGATACCGCATAAGAGTTACGAATAAACAAAACATAGAAAAATATATGTAATAATTGTCAGGTACAATTGTAATCTGTAAACGACTTGAATGCAACGACACAGACTTCGTTTCTATACCTAATATTATCAGCTCTGTATATGTATCAAGGCCAATCGGTGCGATAACACATTTGCATGGTTAAACAGGGAAACGATAGCGGGAAACATTACAGTAGGAGAAATCAGTTCATCGTAGCATTTCGATGCAGGTTTATTCGCGCGCTTCTGCGCGACGAAGTTCGTCCTCTGCAGTTCCCATGTCCTGCAAGACCATCTATCTCGCAAGTATCGTCGAAGAAAAATAGCGGATCTGGTATATTATAAACTTTCATCCATGATACTCTCGTTACAAATCGAGATCGTTTATATTTATCATTAATTGGCAGTTAGCCGTACACGATCATACACGATGCCTTGCAATTGCCGCAACGATCGTCATTCGACTTCATAACCCCATGATTGAAAACCGTGCGAGAAATTTCAAAGTCCTACGAATGACAACGTGAAATTTCGGACAATGCCTTGGCAAAATTAACTAGATGATTTGGATGCATCAACCAGTCTCGGACCAAGATGCCTCTGCCAAATATTCTCAGGAAGGCAAGCAGTTACATTTTAGGCGATTGCAACCAGGACAATCGTCGCACCATATACCAGGATGGCGAGGCTCTATTCTGTAAGAACAACGTCTGCGTTCATCCGCCAACGTTGATGAGACAAAACTCCGACGTGGTCCATCACCCTGGATACATGGCCATAACCTGCAGATTTAACAAGAACTCGAACATACCAACGCTCCATCTCAGCTGGATACCAAACAGCACGCTTCGTAAACATCCGACGACGTTGGAGAACTTGAACGTGAGGAAACTCGATTGTGCAACTCATCGCGACGTCGATATCGGTTCCCATCATTCCCAGATATCGGAGGAGAGCTGTGATATTAAGTACGATTATGAACATACCGGCGATAAGGTCGACGTCTGTTTAGAGGTAAAGGAACCTGTGAATTGCGGAGATTGCGAGCGAGTTTGTTCCGGTGGATTCTCGCGGAGTTCGCGGCTCGAGACTGATAATGGGAAGACGAAAAACGATAACAGAGAGAACTCCGTGTTTACGTCGGAGACCAAAGAAACTTCGAATATCAATGTTATTCAACAAACGAACCATCACCAGATCGACAGTTCTCCGGCTACCATACACGAAGAAAGCGATCATAGTATTAGTTTGAATCGTTTGCGTTCGGAATCCTTAAGCTCGAAACATGAGGAAAGCCGACAGCCTAAAGATCAAAAGTCTATCGAAATACACGAAAACGATGGAAAAAGCACCGATGAGGAACTTAGATATCCGTATTGCGATGATATCAGTCTCAAGAGTCGTAGTATGTCGTTAACTTCTACATGCAGTCTGTCTGTTGGTGTAGCTTCTGATGGTATGTAAATTACTATTTTAATGATTCTATTCCGGTTTGTAGTTGTTATTAACTTGTAAAATTTGTTTGTACTTAGCTGAAGAGATTCCATCATGGATGAGATCCCCTGAACTTCTTGCTTTGCAACATAACCTTACATTTCCTGAAAGTGCTACCGCTTCACCGGTGACATTACGTAGAGCGCACAAATGTAGAAGGTTTTCCGTCGATCTCAGTGAAATGAGATCTTTGAGGTTATTCTTCGCCGACCCAGCTTGTACTTCTGGTCAATTAGTAGTCGCAAGTAGAGAAAGTCAATATAAGATTCTACATTTTCATCATGGTGGTTTAGACAGATTAGCAGCAACTCTGCACCAATGGCACCAACTGCTTTATCCACGATTAGATACAGATGTCGAAGAAACCCTCCCATATAGGTAACATTTAGCTGATACCGTAGCGATCTCAAGTATTCAAGAAGATATTTATAATGTCTGATATAATGTAGGCATTTCATGGTATGTCGACCAGAGGTAAGTCGCGATGAATTACATCCAGAGGAAGGACAAGTACCGATGATTACATCATTGGCTTGGAAGGACCTATTGAATGAAAGAGGTCAAGTAGAAGACGATCTTGCCCTTCGTAAAGGAATATTCTTTGGTGGTTTGGAACCTGCATTGAGAAAAATTGTGTGGCCCTTTCTTCTTCATTGTTATTCATATCAAAGTACTTACGATGACAGGGAACAGATAGACGTCATTCGTAGACAGGAATATGAAGAAATACAAAAACGTAGAATAAGCATGAACCCAGAGCAGGCAGAGCATTTTTGGCGAAATGTGGTCTGCATTGTTGAAAAAGATGTTGTCCGTACTGATAGAGGAAATCCTTATTATGCAGGAGAAGATAATCCAAATATTGAAGTAATGAAGTACGTTTGCATAATAATAATAATAATAATAATAACTTATAATTGCATTTTATATTATTAATAACATTAATATTCTTTTTTATAGAAATATTCTACTGAATTACGCAGTATACAATTCTCGATTGGGGTATACTCAAGGTATGTCCGATTTGTTGGCTCCATTGTTGGCTGAGCTTAATTCCGAAATTGAAGCCTTTTGGTGCTTTGCTGGTTTAATGCAAAGATCTGTAGCTGTATGCACGCCTACCGATGTAGACATGGATAGAAATCTGTGTTTTTTAAGGGAACTAGTTAGAATAATGGTACCAGACTTTTATGCACATCTTCAAAAACATACAGATGCCTTAGAACTTCTGTTTTGTCACAGATGGATACTTCTGTAAGTATTAAATTTTAGAACTTCTTTAGTAATTTGGCTGTGCATAAACTTGTTTTTATCGATGACTATATATCTTACAGGTGTTTAAAACGAGAATTCCCCACAGAGGTAGCATTAGTAATGTGGGAAGCTTGTTGGGTGAATTATTTAACAGATCATTTTCATCTATTTCTTTGCCTTGCTATAATGTGCGTTTATGCAGACGATGTAATAGCACAAGATCTTAGAACCGATGAAATGCTATTGCATTTCAGTTCCTTAGCTATGTATATGGATGGAAATCTCATATTGAGAAAGGCAAGGGGCCTACTTCATCATTTTCGTCAGCTTGTTCGTTTACCATGTACATTAGCAGGACTTTGTCGCCAATGCGGTCCAGGAATGTGGGATAGCACCCATGATCCTGTTATAGAATGCGTGGGTCATGACGATGCACCATGCCCGTATTTGAACAATTATTAATAACGACCTAATTTAACGAAAGTGGTAAAGACATCCTATTGTTGAAGCTTTTAAATTATTCTTACGTTAAATAATCAAATTAAATGCTACTCTTGCGTAAACTAAATAAGTTATATAAGTCACAGTTGACTAAATATTGTAAGTAATAACAGAAGTTGATGAAAGTAATATTTGACTCATATACTGTTTGTATGAAAACATTTTTTATTTATTATGGAAGAGAAAAAATTATACATTTAAATCATGGTGAATCTTATTTACATAATTTCTCAATAAGGAACAGAAAAACATATCCTAAAATCCAATGTTTTATCAAGTTCAGTGTCGTCTATAGTAATCATGAAAAATTTTAATAATAATATATCTACAACTCCTGACACAAAAGTATTATGTACTAAATAATTAGGCAGAATTTATGCGATTACGATAAGTTCTGACCAAAAACCTGTAGTACAATTAAAGACTGATGACCAAAGGAGTATGGAATAGTACAAGCTTCCTAGCTTTAAAATCTCCAGACAGAAAAGGAAGCTTTCTCATTGCACGACCATTAATGTTATTTATTTAGTACAATTTAAAATGTGCCATTTACAACCTGGTACAAATTGTATGAGTCTCAATCTGAAAATAAAATCTAGTCTGACGTCAGCAAAATAAATCAAACATACATTGATATAAGTATTGCATAAATATTTATTACAAAGCCGTTCAAAGTTCTTGGTCAATTAATCATATACGTGTTCACTTTGGGATATTTACCTGTGAGGTATTTTCAATACTTTTTTTTACAAGACAATTTTAAATTTATTGTTGTACACATTTCTTACACATCATGTATCATTTTCATTACTAAATATAGCTAATTTCTTATAAGTAGAAGTTTATAGCGAAACTATAATATAAGTTTATACATATTATAAGTATCTTGCTCACCATTTCTTTTTCACATTCTTGTAACCCAAAGTGTATTCATGCTAGTCTATTTGCTCAGAACAAATGAAGAATATAAAGTAAAAAGAAATACTTTTTGTATTTCAAATTATTTCACCTTTTTTTTTTTTTAAATAGATGTTATGTTATAATAAATGTATGAACAAATGGTTATTTATGTGGTATCTTACAACTGAGAAAAATGAACTCTATATATTTAATAATCTTCAGCAATGTTGTAAGACTTCGTACAAATAATTTAGTGCTTTTACTGTGCCACCTTGTGTTGTTAGACCAGTTAGACTATTACAGAGAAATCTATACATGTTAAAATTTGTTCTGCTAAGTCTAACTAAGTATGATATACAAATATAAATAAATAGAAATATGTATATACATACAAAAATAAATTGAAATAAGCTTATACAATTACGTATTTATTTTTAGTCGTTTATTTTTAGAAAATATATGTATACATATTTTACTTATTGTATACTACACTTGTACAGGTACACGGTATGAGAGGTATATTGTGAATCCTTTTTTTTTTTGGCAATTTTATACATAGCATGTATAAAAATACGTTCTGCGATATTTAAAGGAAATTTACTCAACTAATAATGTTTATTTAGTCTTCTTTGTTTTGCCCGTGCACTTATAAAAAAAAACACAATATGTGCTAGAAAACCGCAAAACTAAATTTTTTTTTGAGTGAGAAATAATGAATAGGCCATTACTATTTTTTAACGCGGAGTGCGTTCATTAACTAGAATTCTATAGTTTTAGGTGAACCTTCATACCGTTTAACAGTTGAGAGAATACTAGTAGTTGGCCACCAAGTATCACTTGCTTGAAAGACATTTTATATACAGTAAAACCTGCATTAACAACAATATATACGGAATAAAAATATACCAAAGATAAAGGTTATATCATACAAGAGTTAACTTAAATTAAGCTTATTCATTTGGCTTGTACACGATTAATCCTGACTTGTGCCAGTGTATTGTCAGTTTACAGTGACACATTGTGTCACCAGTATTATTATTATTATTATTTTCTCTTATGTGAAAAAAAGGATAATCTCTGATAATGGTGCTAATGGAAAAAAGTAATTAAAATAAAATTCAACGTTATCCTAATATCAGTAACAGTCATTCATTTCTACTAATATATTCCACAACTAAATTATTCTATACTTTAAAGAATAAATATAAGACAACTTTTCAAACAAATTTTTTACACATTAATAATTAAATACTGAAGTCATTGTTAATAATTTATCAATGATTTTAACATTTAAGTATAGTAACTTAAACATTAAAACCATTAATATCATATTCGTAATTATATGCGGCATTGCAAATAATCAAATTTTAGATTTAATGATATTACTTTAGATATTAAAATAAGTGATTTAGACTAGGTGCCATATTGTCACGTGACCACACGTACGTGCTGCGCGCACTACTGCGCGCCTCACAGATCCTGTTTATAAAAGCGATAATAAAGATCGTCCACGTGTATTAAGAATCGTTCGTTGTCCTTATTCTACCACTGCAAATCCAACATTAGATATGCACTAGATCTTTGAAATTCTAAGAATAGAATAATTAATTCTGCACCATTATGTAATCCTTTTTTTCTCCTATGTTTTTTTTATTATATATTCTATAGCTTCTCATTCCAAATTTACTTCTACAGATTTCAAATGTATTTGCACAAAATTGACAGACACTAAAATCATGCAAGCAACAGACCAAACTATGACAAAAATGAGCCAACAATTACTAGAAAACGGACTCGCAAATTTATTAACAACACCGAGACCTATGACTTTATTTGTCTTTTGCCTAGCATAATACACCAAAAATGTTGGAATCAAGTACTGAATTCCCGCTCCAGCATATGATCCTGTAATTCCCACTAATATAGCTAAATCTTTGGTGCTCATAGCAATAAAATATGGCGGCAGTACTGCCAATATTGGGAAGACAAGTTTGTAAAGACACGAATACGATGTGTCCTCGCTGAGGAACAGTGATTGTAAATTATTTCGGAGAGTAATAGCTATAATAGGGAAACTAGTACTCAAAGTAAATACTGGAAAGAGGGCCAAAAAGTATTCTATAAGAATAATGAAAATATTGTTACTTTTGGAACAATCTCCAGATCCTCGAGGGCTGAAATCTAACGTGTAAAGATCGTCTAAATGTTCGAAAGCAAATGCTCCAGTTAATGCCAGTAAAAGATAGAAAAATGCTATTAAGAAATAATCCAATGCCAAAAATCGAGTTAAAGTAGACTTATTTGCAATTGGGGCTACCAAAGCGGGTAAAGAATGATGACACATGAATGAATAAATACAGGCACCAAATAAACTTGGAATACCTGAAATATAAAACTGCAATTACTTTATTATTTATTGTATATATTTACAAAAATATATACAAGTTAGAGATGGTCAAAATTTTTATCTCGATATTACTTTAGATAATCTCGATATTATTACTATTATCTCGATAAAAATTTTTGACAACAAATAAATGATGCACAACTTTCTATCCGTTATTTTTTACTTAAAAATAAAAATTTGGGAATTGTATATTATATTAAAGTAGTTAAAATATCACCTAGTTTTGTCATTTTTCATATATTACTTGAATAAAATTTTGCCCATTTTTGTATACAGAGCGACTCTAAAAACTGAGATAAGCTTTAGTTCTTATTCTTATCCTTAATGGAGGTTTCATATATATAAATTTTATTATCAGTTTCTAGAATCACTCTGTATATTTATTAATTATATAAATGAACTTACCAATGATATTTGCTGCTGGAGGATTTCCTTGTGCGCCGTGAATGAATAGGTTTTTTACAGCATATGCGATCATGATAGTAAATGCAAGCCATCGCATCGCTGATGTTAAAAGTTGAAGATACTTAGTTTTTTGGATATTGAAGAACACAAAGGGTCCCAATAACAAAACGAATGTGGTCTGAAAGTAGTAGTGTCAACATTAATGGATAAAATTGTAACTATTGTTAGTATGCATATTACTATTTCGATTCTTAAACATACAAGGAACATCCTGTACGCTTCTTGTCTATCCAGAGCAAAGTATTCCCAACAAAGTTCAGTGTCTGGTATCGTATCATTGCATGTAAAATTCGCTGGTTGATAGGTACAAGCAACATCAGCTAAAGTCTTTGCAACAGCTGCTCCATAAATGCTCAAATCTCCATAAAGATATATAGTAAAACATAGATAAAATAGAGTTGTGCCAAACTTATTAAAAAAAATTCTTGCCATCTGTCCCATTTCTATTTTATCACGAATTACATAATATCTGTATGTCATGTCTGTACAATCAGGACTTGTTGAGAATGGTGTGACGAGCGGGGTATCTTCGGAATCGGAATTTGAAAGGCCAGGTTCGCCTAAACATTGGTGCATCTGCAATTGAAAAATATTAAAGAATATAACATATTAATAGAGGAAATTAAAAGAAGATAACGATGCAGAACGAGATATTGATAAAATTTAAAAACCTCAGATTCCGATTCGGTGAAACATAAATCTTGGGATAAAGATACCCGTTTTCGATGTTGAATGTGTCGCCAAGTTACTATAGCATTGGCAGATGCCATAACCTCGATGACAAATGTAACTGTGATAAAGCTGCGAGTACAAAATAACTCATAATTATAATTCTCTATTAAAAGTAACATATATATCATAAATAGTTCATTATTTAAATAAATATCAAAAGCTCAAAATTAGGACAGCAATTGCTGTAGGAATATTCTGTTAGGTCGTCCCATAAGTTCGTGCCAAAGACTGTGTCAAAATTTAATAAAAAACCACAGAAATTGTTTAGTAACGGTGTAGTGACTATGTGAGAGAGGTGAGAAACTATTGTGAAATGAGACAGATTATCTTTTCTTGTGACACTTAAGAGTATGTTTCACATATTAATTTGAGAAATAAAAGTATAAATGGCACGAACTTTTAGGAAGACCTAATATATTAGTAACATGACTACACCAACAGAATTTAATGATATACCTTATAAATGCTAGTATTAAGATAACACTTAATCCAAGAGCCCATCCTGCTCGACTGAAAACAGCAGGTAACGTTAAAGCTCCTGTGCCAACAATTAAGTTGAAAACGTATATCAATCCGACCTGAAATTACGTATTGGTATATGAAGCTCCGTTCGTGAGAATAAATACAGTAATAAAATACCAATAAATTACTTAATCGCCAGTTAAGAAAAACTTTGTTTACGGTCGAAGGTTATGTGATACCATATGTCAAAATCATAGTAATCCGAGACAAGATTATTGGCTTACCCACGTTGAATATTGGTCGCCAGAGTTTGGTTCGGTCATCTCGAATCAAGTTACAAACTAAAATGAATCAGTTTGTTCGAGATACGTTGTATGTTGGTTTTATATGTCATTGACCCAGCTATCGTTTTGTACTTTTCCAGTGATGAGTGAAGAGCAACTGCGTTGAGACCACACAAAATCATAATACCCTTTGTACCTTCCGATTTGAAGATTGTTCTATTTGCAATCTACATGCTAAAACATTAGGACAGCGTTTTAGAGTGACACATGACAGTGTAAACCGTAATTTAAATTTAAATCTCTATCAAAGGTTTTCTTCCTATCAATCGTGATGCGCTGCAATCGATTTGGTAGCAAAAACGTATCGTGCTGCCAGCTGGTTCGTAGTCGTTGACTAATAAACAAAGATTGATAATAAACAAAAATACTACATATTCGTAATATTGTGAGTAATTGCCCACAATATTCAAAGAAAGATATTGTATAAAATGATAAGAAATTTAGAAAAACAAATAGGACACAATGGTGTTATTTGGTAGTGACCTTTCTCAATTTTGAACTTTTTGGTTTCAAATTCTTTACTGATGATGAATGTACAGAAAAGAATTTTTATTGTTGTGTGTAAGATGAAAGGTATAACATGCAATCACATTAGAGATAAATTTGAGGGAAAATATAATAAAACAAGTCGTGGAGATCAAACTATTCGTGATGTAAACTATTAAACAAATTTATGAGAACTAGATTTGTACAACATAAAAGCAGAATTGGACGTGCGAGAAAATCTCATAAAAAAAATGAAATCTATTCAATGAAGATTCACAATTTTATTAAGATTAATCCCTTAATATGTGGAGCATTAATAAACACATGAATTAAAAATCTGTCATGTTAACAAAAGAGACCGGTCTAATAATAATTAAGGAAACACATTTACCAATATACTGACATAAAATCAGTCGTTTAATGTTTGTCTAAAATAATAAAATAGATCGGTATTTAAATATGCAAATTTATTAGGCTAACTGAATGTCCTGAATCGTTAAATTTATTACAGAATTCGAAAATGATTAAATAATAACATTTTCGAATAAGGAGTAACAGATACCACTTGGTTGAAAATAATTTTTATTCGACTGAAAATATAAACCTAATTCTTAGAGTAATATAAATTTTTACCACAAATCTTACGTTACAGTAATGAATAACGCCAAACAGTACAAAAGCTACGTTGTGTTTAATTACTACATGAATTCATGCTAAATGAAACGAGAAATGATGATCATTCTTTTAACGCATTTAATTATGATGTATCATATTGGATTGGAAATAAAGGACACGATATTCGGTAAAGGGTATTGGAAAACTGCAATCTTAAAAAAAAAACACAAGAGTCAAAGTAATAATGTTTTTAAGAGTTTTATTTTATAATCCCATAAGTCTAAATATTCTTTAAGATGTGTACGTGAATGGTCTTGCACAATACAATGGGAATAAATTATAATACTTTGGCTACGCTTGCGGGGTCGAAACCGTGTCTTTTTCTTTCGTTTGAGCGAGCATTTGTGGGATACTTTTCTGGGTCAGCGGTCTCCCCCATTATTAAAAAAAAAAAAGAAAGAGCCATCTTTCCCCTCAACGATTGGTAACGGTAAAGAAAAGAAAAAGAAGAAATTACTAATACGTCGAAGGTCTAACTCCGCCGGGAATGATGAATTGTCGAAAGACCGAAATGAATGTCTTAAATACCACGGAGCAGAATAGCGGAATGCATTTAATCGGAGGATATAAAATTAAGGAACCTTTCGAGCAGCACGTATCCTCGATAACGGATTCGTTCTGCATCGAACGATACTCCGAAATAATTTACGCAATGTTTTTCAGCTCAAACTCGCGAACATTAAATTGGCAAATACAGCATACGCGAGGAAAAGAAAAGAAATTATTTTTTTTTTTTATTGTAGAGTGTAAACATCGCGATGTCATAAAAAAGATGTTTTCGTGAGGGTGGTTAGCTAGAAGCTACCGTAGGCATGTTATTTGAATATATAATACAAAGGATTCGATAGGGATAGAAGGATGTTTAGGAATTCGGGAGGTACGTTTAAGATATAATAGTGTCTAATTAAATGATGAAAAATGAATGGAGCAAAGATGTTTAGGATTGCCTCTGCGCTAATTATGTCCCGCGTACATCCGAATCGAAAGAAGCTACCTTCGCCCCGGAGGAACCAAAGGACAATTATTGCGGAAGTTGATGTTACGTCCGCCTGTGAAACGAGACAGAGGCCGCTCTCGGGGTTCGGGGAATGATAGTATGCAAGAGGAATATCAAAGATGCGCTTAGAAGCACTTCCTGTGGACGATGGATGGTCCAGATTCATCGTATTCCTGTTTAGAGATCCACATCTGTTGGAAGGTGGACAAAGATGCAAGAATTGATCCACCGATCCATACGGAATATTTCCTCTCAGGCGGTGCGATGATCTTGATCTTCATAGTAGATGGAGCTAGGGCAGTGATTTCCTTTTGCATTCTGTCTGCGATTCCAGGATACATGGTGGTACCTCCGGAAAGGACAGTGTTGGCGTACAGGTCCTTACGGATGTCGACGTCGCACTTCATGATGGAGTTGTAAGTGGTCTCATGAATACCACAGGCTTCCATACCCAAGAAGGATGGTTGGAAGAGAGCCTCGGGACAACGGAATCTTTCGTTACCAATGGTGATGACTTGACCGTCCGGAAGCTCGTAGCTCTTTTCCAAGCTCGATGATGAGGCGGCAGTTGCCATCTCTTGCTCAAAGTCCAGAGCGACGTAGCAGAGCTTCTCCTTGATGTCACGGACGATTTCACGTTCGGCCGTAGTGGTGAAGGAGTATCCTCTTTCCGTGAGGATCTTCATGAGGTAGTCGGTCAAATCACGACCAGCCAAGTCCAAACGGAGGATTGCGTGAGGCAAAGCGTATCCTTCGTAGATTGGCACAGTGTGCGAAACACCATCACCGGAGTCCAATACAATACCGGTGGTACGACCGGAAGCGTACAGCGAAAGTACAGCTTGAATAGCGACGTACATAGCGGGCGTATTGAACGTTTCGAACATGATCTGTGTCATCTTCTCACGGTTAGCCTTAGGGTTGAGGGGTGCCTCAGTAAGAAGAACTGGATGTTCCTCGGGGGCTACTCGAAGCTCATTGTAGAATGTGTGATGCCAGATCTTCTCCATGTCATCCCAGTTGGTGACAATACCGTGCTCAATTGGGTATTTCAAGGTAAGGATACCTCTCTTCGATTGGGCCTCATCTCCAACATAGGAGTCCTTCTGCCCCATTCCAACCATGACACCCTGATGGCGAGGTCTGCCGACGATGGAGGGGAAGACGGCTCGAGGCGCGTCATCTCCGGCGAAACCGGCTTTGCACATACCGGATCCATTGTCAACTACGAGTGCAGCAACTTCTTCGTCACACATGTTTGGTTTGTTAGTTTATCTGCAAAAAAACAAAGGTTTTAATTTCATTCTGTTTGACGTTGGGCAATAATTCATTATAAAATCTTAGATTAAATTACTGATTGTAGCCACTCATTTTTATTAAAATCCATGTCTTTTGTATTTAGTTAATGACAAATATTCAAATTTCTGTTAAATACATGCGTGTTTCAATCAATCTTTACTTGGTATTTAAATTGAAATATAAAACATGAATTTTGGTAAAAATAAATGCTGCATTTGGTGATTTCGTATTTCAAATTATCCAATTATTTCAATATATCTATTTCTATTAGTGAGATGGATGTTTCTATCTAATCTTTACTTGAAATATTTAAGTTTACATGCAGTTGAAAAGTAAACTAAGTTCTAACTTAATTATTTCAATTTTGGTAGAAATAAATGTTGCATTCGGTGATTTCAGTTCATATTTCAAATTATCTATTTATTTCAATATTTCTATTAGTGAGATTGTATGTTTCTATCTAATCTTTACTTGAAATATTTAAGTTAGAACTTAGTTTATACTTCAATTGCATGCAATTTACTGTGTTTAGAGACAGTTGGAGTTTGTTTTAAAAATTTTATTTATAGCAGAAGAATAACTGAAAAGCTTGTCTTGTACATAAATTGTTAATACAATCTCTTATTAAGAGTTGTGCTCCATAATTTATAATGCAGTTAACCTTTACCAATTAAAATATTAACATACAACCAAATATAGAAGTAAGATTTCAAAAGACGCGAACTTATTTATTCGTTCTTGTACAATGAAAGTGGTTGGCTCGGTAAATGCCATGTGCTGTGAAGCAACATTTCAAATATTTTCAAGATGGCGTCGTGAGACACGTAGCATCCATTATGCCATTCAGATAAGAAAAAGTAAATGCAAGTAGCTAATATATTTAATAGTTTCAAAAAAAATAATAAGTTTCATATATTACAAAAAGTAAAAAGCATTTATGGAAAAACAGAATCGCGAAGGTTCTAGACGTTCCGTAAACCGCCGCTACTGAATCACACCCTGCCCCGCCCTTCCCCGGCGTTAAACGGTCAATATCCGGCATATGCTTTCAAACAGCGAATTTCAATAGAATGTTACGAATCCAGGATTAAACACGGTGCTTGAATCGATAGAGCTCGAAAGAAATAACGAATCTGAACTTTGACAGAATACGATATAGCGGATATTTCGTTCGCAGAATTCTCTACAACGTAAAACCGGCATATCTCCGTGAAAAGGATCCGTTTCGTTCACACGCAATCACTGGCGTAAATTCGAACGATTTTACCGCAAAACGTACACTAATCCTATTGCGATTTAGGGAATGCAACACAAAACACACTAAATATGGCACCACAATGGTACGTTACGCCTAACGCCACCCACTCAATTCGTAAATCCACGTTCGGACGTACAAAGCGACCACCAGCCGTTTTAGCTATCGCCCACACACTGTCTATGATCCGTAGCACTGTTCGTTTAATTTCGTTCGATCTAATGATAATATGATTTAAGTATCACTGAACTTTGGGATGGTAACTTACGTTTTTTTTTTAAGTTTCGTATAAAAAAAAATTGTATGTACAAGTTAGGGAGCTCCGGGTCTCTGGATGTGACACTGCTGCACAACCGACTGATCTAGCACCAAACACAGAGTGTAGCTGACAGCCGGCTCGCGGTGTATTATATGAACAGAGTCGTTGTTCGAGGCCCCCACTACCCAACGATCGGCCAATAAGGGCAGGACACCCTCGGCCAATCCTGGCTTTCTTTACCATATATGGAAGTGCTCTGCCACGGAGGGGTTTACCCCTCCTCCCCGCTATATTCCCCCACGCCCTTCACCGAGCATTCGAAGTGTGTCTCACCACCCTTCGTGAATGCATCCACTAAATTGACCGAACCGCACATCTTCGATCTTACCAATGTTCTCTTTTTCCCCCCGCTACGAAAGTTCTGCATCGATCACATTCAATGTCGACCGATTTTTTTTTTCATTCGAACAATAAATAATCGTTTCCGGCATACAGGCATACATTCCTTTCTTTACTTCCCTTGCGAGCTAAATATGCATAAATCACACGATTCCAGCGCTCTCGTTTCAGTATCGCGCTGAACTTTCATGCGTTATAAGGGAATTGATTGAAGGTGTTAATATGTGACGACTAGTTACTGTTCAGTGATGGACAAAACCCTAGGCTTCGAATAAATCTGAAGTTTGCCGATGTGTTTCTCTCGTTTCCTTCTTTGGAAAATGTTCAACAGAAGGAACGAGACAAACATATCGGTAAACTTCAGATTTATTCGAAGCCTAGAATTTTGCCCATCACTGTTACTGTTTGAGTTAATATTCTAACCATTTTTGTACTTCGGTAATGTATTTTGTAAAATTCAAACGAGTTTTATCGATACTTTTACCACGCGCGTAGATAGAAATAATAAAAGAAGATTATAGGCAATGACCTCGAAGTAACGTTAAAGCATATACTCACACTCCGAAGCGTCTTATAGGATATAAGTACGTCGTCGATATTTCTACGTCCGTTAATATTCTAGTTTCTCAACCGGTGGCAGATTTAGTGCTGGTATTTCGTAGTACGAGCAAGCATAATCGTAGGTTAGTGCCGTAACGCTCTACCTCTACAGTATACTGCTATTAATAAACGACCGCGTCGCGACCACCTGCCTCGTAGAGCGTACACGTCAGGAACCACTTGACAACGACAACCTGTCGGATCGTTCCGGTACGATCTCTCTTTTCGAACAGTAATCACGGTAAAATGTGAATTTTTTCAGAAAACCGACGCTACGTCGCCGTGATTCGAAACCACGAGAGCAACGCCCTGCCATCATGGCTGCTTCGTTTAACCGGCATTTGTCCTCAATCATTTCGGCGTTGAAATTTTATGACAGATCGCCGCGAAACGCATCGAATTAATACTAAACTTAAACGAAACACAACAAATTGTACGAGTACTCACCCTTCGAAACGGAAAGCAACCGGAGAAATGGTCGATTGTTAATCGGGAAAGGTGCACTGCGAGGTTACTATCGGCACGACTAAACGAGACTCGAGAGCCGCGAGTTGCAAGCACTGTGAGCGAGATCGTGGCCGGTACCGTGTCATATGGACTCGCCTAAAGGTGTGGTCGGCATACACGCTGTTACTGTTCCAAACGATCGTGCGTATCGCATGTTTTTTCGTCGTGTTTCTCAAATTTACGGATAAAACATAATTCGTCGTGGAACAAGGGTTCGATTAATCGATGATTTTACGGTCATTTGTTTATTTTAACGTCGTATTTCACGATATCATTTTCATGGAACACCCCTGTCTCGGAATGGAATCGCCCAGCCGGCTGCCCCCACTACGCGGATTCACAGCTCTTGCCATATATGGGCATAAAACGAAAGCGGCTCGGTGATTGGTCCGTTGGCCGGCTGCCGGCTAGATTCTCCAAATGCCGCTTCAAACTGTACGATACGGGGAGCATAATGCCTTCTGGAAGCGTACACTAGCGTAAGGGCTTTCCTGACTAACCGTCAGAGCTTCTTGTGGTAGTGTGCGTACAAATGTATGCGAAGATTACGACGTTCTTTGTGTGTGCGCGCGCGTGCGAACCAGTACCGGCAGTAGGTATAAGATGAGTCAGAAAAAAGTTTCGTTACATACTTTGTAATCGTCAACATTTTCTTTTATTTAACGGGACCCCTAACGCCAGTCCCGGAATCGTTTTTAATGCATGCTTGCGCGTAATCTGCAGCGTACATTTTTAATAAAATTTTCATGTAACTGAAAACACAGATAGGAATATAATAAGCATTCTTTTCATCAAAAAATAATTATCTCTTTTCGATATCAGCGAATCGTTCTATATAATTACATATTCACTATATTCACTATATCCATCACACTGATGACATTCATCATATTCATTGTGTCTATCATATTCACCGCGTCTATTACATTTATCATGTTCATCATACTCACTACATTCAACATATTCGTCTTATTCATTACAATTATGCACGGTACGTTTATTTTACTAAAATAATTCCAGAAATCCTTAAATAGTTTACAAATACGTTTAAATAATAAACGAATCCGTATGTCACTTATCTCGTCTGTGACATAATGCATATAAGTGTAGCTTCCTGCTTTCTTTCCATTGTAGGATTTTACGTAAGTTTCACGAGTATTAAAAACTAAAACTTCATCGAATCGTTAACTGTATCGATAAGAATATTGCTATGCAAGCAATAAACGCGATGCACGTATCTTGCACGTAATGTGACGAGCATTGCTCAAATGATTCCAAGAATTTCGTCTGTCCTTCCTCCAGGTATATTTCTGAGTCAGGTAGAATGGGATACTCTAAGGGAGTGGTGAACTCAAAGGAAACGAAAAATTAGCAGATTATTTATCGTGTTTTTAAACACGTTCACACAACTTGTCAAAATACTCGTGAAGGAATAACGTAGTATTGATATTCATTTATAAAAAGTCTCGGTACCAATCCTACAATTTCCTTCTCTTCTACGATATGTAAGGATATTTATTTCGAGGTTCGACGTAAAACTGTCAAAATTCAAAGACAACAGACAACATATCATAGACAAAATCAAATCGCAATACAAAATACAAAATGAATGAATAATCAATAAATTACTAACACAAACATAACTGACAACTATAAAACGTATAAACATACGTAGTGGTTTTAAATATTAACATTCATCCAACATTCACATTACAATACATCACACATACTACTAGTTGAAATTCATTCTGCAGAAGTGCAATTTGCAAGAACAGACTAAAATCGTCACTGGGTCAGGTCTGATTACGTAGTACGTATATCCAACCGTCAGATTTCTCTTTGCAGTAGGGCAGATGATGTTTGTTAATAAAACGACGTATGTGTTTTTCCAAAAAAAGGGAAAGAAAAGCTCCCGTTGAATGACCAAACGAAGTTGTTTCACATCCTCCCACTTAATATGCGGTGTGTGCCATCTCGGCCGCCTTTTTCATGAAACAGAAGCTAAAAATAGACTCAAGGGCGCGGATAAGGGTGCACTGGACTAGTCCATGTCACATAAGCCCTACGCTACGATCCCATCTCGCTGTGTTTGTGTTCGTCCGATGGGGAGATGCTACAGTGTACGTGAGTGCAGTGTCTGCTTCAAAATCGATACGCATGTCGTGCAGTCTACTACAGCAAACCGGACTTGTGACGGGAAACCACGTGGTGACGAAAACGTCAAAGTACGCTCGTTCCACGCGTTGTTTAATAAACATATAATTGTACATTTGCACAATTTTAGAATTTGGATTACGACTCGTGGCTTTCACTTGAATTTTGCTAAATAGTAATTTTTTTTAACGTTGTTTTGGACAAATTGTGAATGTAGGATTTAAATGTATTGGGAAAGTATTTTAATTAGTTTTGAAAGTGTATGTGTATATATAATATACATGAATATATATATATACATATATATAATATGTGTATATGTTCATATATATATATAATATATAATATGTATTACAAAATTATTTGTTGAATATAATATTTTTTATCGAATATGGCTATCACGACTTCCCATAATTAAATTACAGTATTGTAGATACCAGTAGAATTTTTACTGATGTATGATAGATATGTCATTATTGCACGTTGACGTACATAATTGTTGTAGAGATTATGACTTCAAAGAAAAGTTTATGATTACGTCTTAGTGATATCTTTCACAAATCTTTGACAGGTTTGAACATTTTTTTTTAACTATTTTACGACGGATTTTCTATAGTCGTTTATTACTGGAGTTTCTTCAGAAATGCCAGAAGCGTTCTGAATTTCATTTTTTACTTCAATTTCTTATGTCTACTTATTATTTATCGGTGTTTACTCGAAGAATGCATTAAATAAACATGGTTCTTGTTACACGTTGTAAAAAGTCATAATGCTTTTATGATATACACCTGTCACGCCTCTTTGACGAAATACATAGTACTTCGATGACACAATCGATGAATCATTTGTGTCTGACAAGAAATCGTATCGGGTATTACACTCGCTTCTCGTGCATGCGAATTTCTCAAATTACTGCATTCTATCCTTTTTTTTTCTTATTGTTACATAGAATTTTATAAGTGCACGACGTTTACGTTATTCATGCCTTTTAAAAGTAATCGTTCTACGTGGTGTGTGCGTGAAATTTAAATACACGACGATGACTAATGTGCCACATGGGCGGATGGGCTGCCTTGCTGGAGTCTAACCTAACCTCGACACATTCAAGTCAGTGCCCAACTGTCACATGCTTGTGATATCCTTGGTAGATGCACTTGAAATCTCCCTAAATTGAGAATTCCTTTTGACTTTCTATAATGCAGTGTATATTTCCGTGTAAAAATGATTCATTTATCCAAAAGAACTACTTGAACTAATATATTATTATTCTTTGAATTGAAAATTTTTATTTAATTACTGGACATATTAAAGGAAAAGCTTGCTCGACTAGAAATCCACGCAGATGAGCATATTTTTATGTGCGTTCTAGATGGCGAATAAGAAACTTTGCCTTTATATTCAATTATGTATTATTTCTTTTTTATAATTCTAGTTTAAGTAAAAATGTTCATTCGTCATTTTGTTACGTCCAAATATTCATTTTCTAAGGCTCAACTTGATGGCTAATGTATCTACATATACGAAGTACATACAATTTTGCTCATTATTTCTCTTCTACAGGTTATAAGTATAACAAGTAGTTATAACAATTCTAGAATAACATTTAATAATTATAATAGTAATAATAATATTTAATAAATAATAATTGTGTGTGGGTAGATACATTGTAATAGAGATCAGGTTAAGTACTTAGAAGGTTCGTACTTTAATGTATAATTCTGTGTCCCAAATTATAATTAAAAGTTTTAGAAAAATGAAACGAAGTAAATAAAGTTTGTATACGCAAGTATTATTCTTGTGTCGAGCCCTAAAAAATTAAAGTGTACTGTAAATATATCGCGAGAAGGATGATTGTGAATAAAAAAAAGTATGAGAAACGATGCTTCACGACGTTACTTTTATAGTACTCTATTCCACTGGGTTGGAACGGTAACCAACAAAAAATGGGATACGGTAAAACTTCGATTTAACGGATTTCCAACTTAACGGACTAGAATCCCACGGTCCTATATTGGATACATCTCTAAGTTATGTGTCACTTCCCTCTGGGTTATTCTAATATTGGATAATTTTTTTTAGACTGTGTCTGCTTAATAGAGAGACGGAGAAAAGGGCCTTGGATACAATTCAAATTTGGTAATTATGATTCATGAATTAATTATTAATACTTATTTACGTAGAATGACGAAGGGGTTCAATTTATAAAAAAAAATATGCATTTCCATTTAAAAGAAATTAATGCAACCTAGGACTGAATCATTCATCTTTCTCTTTGACATTTTTCTCTGAGCGCGCTAATAACGAAGTTATGACTTGTTACATATACTTGGACCACCCTGTATAGTTTTTTACAACAAAAACTTGGTATAAGAACGGTGCATTATTATTTTTACTGTAAATATAGTTCGTTACAACAGAAGCGCGGTATAACAAACATGTATTATTATTATTATTATTATTAGAAATACACTTTGTCACATTTCACATTAATCAATATAATCGACTTCGTCACAAGTTAAATTAACCAACGTAATTCCAAACCGTTTCGCTAGTCTGTAATGTAACAACACGCGTTGACGTCAACCTTCGTTGACCGAACTGGTATCGTGGCAGCCATTCCGTATTTACTTTTGCGATCGAGAGCTTAATTATCGCGACAAGTCCACAATAGGAAGAATGATATCCGTGTAAGGTGGAGCGCATTGTGGCCGGCCTGAAAACCCAATGGTCCGCGAAGCCTCGACCTTGCTTACCAAATAAGGTCCCCGTTCAAGGTCTTCAAGACCTTGCGTAAGGCTCCGTGCCATCGGCATAATGATTAACCGATTATGTCGCTGGCTTTAGTCATCGGCCGTTTTCAGTGAAAGTGATGTAGTTTTTCCACGAGATCCTCTCGATTTCTCCTCTATCCGCTCCTGCGATCTCTGTTTCGTCCTACGATGCTCCATCTGGCATAGGAATAATGATTAATAGATTACGTCTCAGCTTTTAGTCATCGACCCTTTTCCAGTGAAAGTGATGTAGTTTTTCCGAGAGATCCATTTGATTTCTGCTCTATCTGCTCCTGTTATCTTTGTTTCGTTCTATGATCCTGGGTTAGGTCTTCGAGATCTAACATGTCTAACTAGAGCCTTACTCGTGTAAGGCTGAGCCATTTTCAATGAAAGTAATGTAGTTTTTCCGAGAGATCCGCTCGATTTCTGCTCTATTCGCTCCTGTGATCTCTGTTTCGTCCTACTATGCTCCATCTGGCATAGGGATAATGATTAATAGATTACGTCTCAGCTTTTAGTCATCGACCCTTTTCCAGTGAAAGTGATGTAGTTTTTCCGAGAGATCCATTTGATTTCTGCTCTATCTGCTCCTGCGATCTCTGTTTCGTCCTATGATCCTGCGTTAAGTCTCCGAGACCTTACTCGTGTAAGGCTTAGCCATTTTCAGTGAAAGCGATGTCGTTTTCCCAAGAGATCATTGTAGTCATCGACTCTTTTCCAGTGAAAGTGGCGTAGTTTTTCCAAGAATTGCAAGAGATCCTCTCGATTTCTGGAGTACCTATTCCTCCGATCCCTCTTTTATCCTATCATCCTAGCCTAGGTCCCTCGAGACCTCCTGTAAGACTCTGTCTCTGCCAAAAGAAAAATGTAAGCCGCTTATGTCGCTACTTTTGGTTATTAGTCGTTTTCAGTGAAAGTGATGTAGTTTTTCCGAGAGATCCTTTCGATTTCTGTGTTATCTGCTCCTGCGATCCCTGTACGATGCTGGGGGATTGGGCGTGTCTGCCCTACGCGGACACGTGCCGTAGGTAACGTCTGGCTCCAGTCGCGCAGTGCCACCGAAATCAATACGGAATGCGACGGTAAGTTCAACGCACCCACCCAGAAGAGTGCTCAAGGCCTCTTTCTCATCGGACTATCCGCGTGCATTCGGTCCAGACAGTGGAAACTATCGGGAATCATCGTAACGAGGTCAAAGACCTCGTGTACCGCAATTTTGCGCGAATTTTTTCATTCACGAAAAAATGAATGGACCTACCGAATGCCATTGATAATGCGTGAGGAGACATTTTTTCTTGTTATATACTTGGTGCAGAAACGAATTTCGTAACTTTATATTCAATAGTTTATAACTATACTGCGGAAGTTTATTATCCAAAATATGCACGAAAAATATGCAAAATATGCACGACAAATTTGAATAAAATGTAGTATAATAAGTAATATATTTGCATGTTACAGAATATTCGCTGTGTACACATATATAAAATACTTTATAGTATTCGAATTTCAAAAGAAATTTCTATCTAGGTCCCATTCTTTTAATTATTTCCTATAAAAATATGCATTTGCATAAGCTTCTGCAGTCTATTTATAACTATAGTTTGGGTAAAAAGATTTGCACGAGACTTTCTGGGGTAAATTAGCAATCTTCCAAGTTCCCAACCTGATTTCCATTATAATGAATCTATGTATTAGGTGTTGAAATTAATTCTGTGCCTCTATATTCAATCATATATTATTTATTCATTATTTATCTTCCTGTTTGTAACTCTCGCTTAAATAGAAATATTTACCAGCCATTTTCTCGCATTAAAGTATGAACATGGTAACGAGTCACGCAACTGTGAACAACAACTGCCACAAAACTTACAAAACAAACAAATTAGTGCCACAAAACGTACAAAAGAATGAAACAGGAATGGTTCGAAGTGAAATCGAGAAGTCTACTCCAAAATTTTTACCTAAAGGCAACCAAAGAGTATCCTACACGATCAAACAACTGCCAAGGAATCTTTCAACCCCCTACTTAATAACAATTCAAGTACTACGCATGAACAGCCTCTTGGCTGTACCTTAAGAAGAGCAGAAGTGCCTAAGAGGAGTTCCTTTGTTCTTGCCAAGAGAAACTAAGAAGCATTTACGAAGAATGTGTTACACGCGTTTCAAAGGGAATCAAAGTACTACTTAAGTCTCTTGTTGTATTACCATCCCTTTTGAATAATAAGATTTTTAAATAGTCTGTATAAACTCCATAGTTTTCGTTTACACATAAATGTGACGATATTTACTACAGTATGAGTATAAGTATGACACGTAGCCTTCGAAACATCTATTTTTCCACATCTTTTTATTATTTTATTTACGTTCCACATAACATTAAGTATATTTTCCTTGTGACTTTTCGTTATGTATACATCTTTTTAGATCGAAATAAAGCCTTAATAACCTCGTTGAAAGCTTGAAATGTTCATTTTAATATGTTCCTATTGGAACAGCGATAAAACGTTAGAATCACCAGTTAGTAAAACATTAAATATCAATTTATTCGAAAAGTTTCAAATTAGCCTGAAATATCAAGCTAATGTAATAAATAATGTATGATTTGGTCTCATTGAAAATGAGAAATTAAATCGTCGTTAGCAATAACGCCCAAAGAATTTGATAAACGTGAAAACCAATTATTGTTAATAAATTCCGAAGATTCGAGATACAGATTTTAATTGAACGCCGCAAATTATTATATCGGCGAATGTTCTTCTAACGAATCATTTCGTTCGTGGCGTGTTGGAATTAGGACATTGAATTTCATATGTTCTAAAACAAGGAGGAACCAACAATTTTACCCGTTATTTCGCGTTTTCTTTGTTTCGTGCACTTGTAAGTACTATTTATTGATGGCGCATTAAGCTCTTTAGCACCTGACGAGGACTTGAAATCAAAAGATGCTTGGCATAAAGTTCCTTAATCATCAGCGAAACGAACATACTTCGCTTAGAACATTAAGAGACCTGTAAGTGTGTTAATTGTCTTCCTAACCCACTTATCCTCTCTTATAAAAAATAAAATAGATAAAGACAGTGCAAGTTTTTGCATGACTTGTCAAAATTATTACAATGGAGAATTAATTTTATTGATAAATTAGCGTGCTCTTTCTCCCTCTAATTACAAAGACATGGTATTAGGTCGTAGAAATTAATTCCATGCCTTTATATTCAATCATTTCTAACTTTAGTTTACGTACGAATATTTACTCTTGA
>NW_026535289.1:5014014-5020854 GCF_026225885.1 Hylaeus anthracinus | reverse complement strand
ATTCAATCATTTCTAACTTTAGTTTACGTACGAATATTTACTCTTGATTTTATTACGTTATAGCTGCATATGTCGTAACAGACTTACATAAAATATTGTTCAAACTCAATATTCAGTAGTATGTACAATTGAGGATAATGCTTGGATTTTTAACCAAAGAAAATTCAATGAAATGGCACTGTGTATTAGGTCGTAGAAATTAATTCCATGCCTTTATATTCAATCATTTCTAACTTTAGTTTACGTACGAATACTTACTCTTGATTTTATTACGTTATAGCTGCATATATGATAATAGATTCATTTTGACCTCAATAATTTTCATGTTAAAAGACCTTTGAGTATACCAATTTTTATCCTAACCTACTTGTTCTCTCTTATAAAAAATAAAATAGATAAAGACACTGGAATGTTCTGCCCAACCAGACACTGCAATGTTCTGCTCCCTCATATTTCCAACAATAATAATAATTAACGATCGCATCGAGAGGTGAGTTTCTTCACGGTTAATTTCTGGCCGTAGTAGCAGTCCTTGTCGGCGATTGCCAAGCATGCAAGGAATCCGGTCAGAGACGCGGGATAATACGCGATCACTATATTTAGTGTTGACTTATAGCTCGTCAGATCGAGAAACAGTGACGTCGTCGCGAGCAGCTGACGATAAAGAAAATGATAATGGACGGTGCACACAGATTGCGGACCTGTTATTCGTGTGTACGGTTGAAACTTCAACTCGGGAATTCGTCGATGATTCAAGATATTGACTTGCTCTTGGAACGGAGCCCGCTTTTATTTGGAATCGCGTATTATTCATTCACCGTTTATTCACATGACGTTCGCGTTTGCATGACGTTCGTTTTGTCATTTACAATTTCCTTATTTGGTATATGAAAAATTGTGTGTACCTGTGTGTATGCGTGTAAGTTTATCTGTCACGTCAGTTGTAATCTCGTGTCTGTCGCGTTCTTCTGATGTAATGATAAGGAAACAATGGTGGTGATAATAGAGGCGCACTCGTGGATGGAGGAGATATGTAAATTCGTTTTCGGAGTGAATCTGTTTGTTTAACACGTTGATCGCCACGTCACCCATATATGGGTGACAGTGCTTTTTACTGAAAAAGTACGAAAATTAATTCTGAAAGTTAAGTGTCAGAGAAAATGAATTGTAACGAAATGCTTGAACATTAATGAAGTTACACAACTAAATACCACAATGAATGTTTCATTACGCAGTTTCCAATAGTCTGTAAATAAAATTTAATCATAGTAGAAATTTTCAAGAGTATTAGTCTGGCAGTGAACGTGTTAAGAGACTGAGGAAAATTTTGCGACGTATCGAGCTGACTTTATAATCTTTCTTGTAATCTTATGACGTAGCATTTGTTCTTATGATTAGAGATGTTATTACTATGTCGCAGCCGATTAGCTCGCTACTAGTCGCGAATAATACCGATAATTAATGTATTAATTAATTCCCACTACAGACATCATCGCTCTGTAACAGTTTAACACCCTCGCCCTGTATATATTCTTTATTATTATTATTTATATATATGTATATATTGTTGAAAATGCCGCGAAATATCTACGTGCCACCGTATGAGGTACGTGTGTGCTAGCCTTTTTTGTTTCTAGGCGAATTTTTTGTTTCATGCGTCTGGTCGAGCTATGACCGGCGACCACGTTCTATCGTTAATAAAACTTATAATCGTTATTGAGAGATTGGTGGTACGGTTCGTTTATTAACCCAGCATATATAAATTTTGATTTTAAAACAAGAGTATGGTTTACGAACAATTTGTTTGCTACAACAATTTTGCAATTTCTCTCGGCTAAATGAATGTAGAACATTTTTATTTATTCAAATTTACTTTTCAAGTCGTATCATATTAGTGCTTATCGGTAGCTTGATCGTAGAATTGTTTTTAGAATTTACACATAATTTGAGTACTTCAAGTTTAATAAAAAATTAATAGACGAAATATTTTCGAAACTCAACATTCGGTAGTATGTACGGTCGAGGAAATGCTTGAATATTTAGCTATAGTAATTTACGTAGAATGACGAAGGGGTTCAATTTATAAAAAAAAATATGCATTTCCATTTAAAAGAAATTAATGCAACCTAGGACTGAATCATTCATCTTTCTCTTTGACGGTCGAGGAAATGCTTGCATCTTTAATCAAAGAAAATGCAATAAAATAGCACTATGTATTGGGTTGTAGAAATTAATTCCATGCCTTTATATTTAATCATTTCTAACTTTAGTTTACGTAGAAATATTTACTCTTGATTTCATTACGTTATAGATGATAATAGATTTATATTGAACTCGATAATTTTAATGTTAAAAGACCTCTGAGTATGCTAATTTTTATCCTGACCCACTTATTCTCTCTTATAAAAAATAAAATAGACAAAGACACTGCAAGTTTTTCCATAACATGTCAAAATTATTACAGTGGAGAAATTAATTAATTTTATCGATAAATTAGCTTACTCTTCCTTCCTCTAATTACAAAGACATACCATTATGTATTAGGTTGTAGAAATTAATTCCATGCCTTTATATTCAATCATTTCTAACTTTAGTTTACGTAGCATATGTCGCAATAGATCTACATCGACCTCGCAATAAAAATGACCAAAAATTCACTTCGAATTTATGCAATCTTAAAACATTATTTATAAGAAATTACAGAGATGTTGTAAGGTAATAATACCACAAACTCGAAGTGCTGCGATGATTTTCTTTCACTTAAGTGGTAACTCCTTTCGTCATCGAACAATGGAAATATACAATAACAGAAACACCATTTATGGTATAAACGCGCGTTAAAGAATTCGCGCTGATATGGATAAGATAATTTGTTATGTGTCAGGGAATCAGGACGCTTAAATTTTTATTTCTCCGTTGTCACTGGTTATACTTATCGTGTTTCTAGCGAAGTTCTTGTATCGTAAGTTAATCGCTTAATCGTGGATTAACTATCACTCTTTAAATATAAAACTCGTACACGTGAGTACACAAAGAAATTGTAATGAAAATTCCAAGGAAAATCACATGGTAAAGAAAAGTTACTTTTCTATTATTAAGAGTACCAAAAAAAATTGCAATGCGCTCTATCTGTAAATTGCATCGACAAATAACGAATTTATATTAGGTGGATTGGAAAGCTATCTTAAATACTTGTTTATCATTTATCAGCTTATTGATTTTTCTGGCATTGAAAATTTGCACACTAGGTGACAAAAGGCTGCTAACAATGAGGGCGATTATATAATGAATTAAAGATAGAAATTTATTGGAAAGTTTGAATATAATGTAAAAGAAACGACATTACTTTACGGCGTACCTAATGAAAATGTATTTCAATAAAATAAAATACAGAAAATTTATATAGTAAACGTTTCCTGAAGCAATTTTCTTATTGTCTAATGCAAGTTTTCACCTTTGTTGGGTTTGAAACTGTGCTCCAACGTACATAACGGGTAGGCATCATTGAATCATTATGCCATACCATAAATTCTACGTACCAATTAGTCTAGCATACTTTCTTATGTGCTTGTCGATAAATTTTATGTAACCCACGTCGTCCATTGCTGCTTTATGAACATTAATTCAGTCTTTACGTGGTACCCAATTCCTGCCTACACCATGCGATGCATCTACCGCTCATTTATCCACGCCTTAATAATATTTCTTCTTTCGTAATTATGAATATATTGAAAGTACAATTAATTTGAACTCGGTGTCTTAAGGTTTACAATTTAACAAAATGACGAGTATGTATATCTGTTAGAATTATAAATTATTCGATATAAAGACACGAATTAATTTTTACATCTAATATATCAACATTAATCCGAGTAAAAAATGTTTATTTAACCTAGATATCGTTATCATCTTCTTAAAAGTATTCTGCAATGCTCCATACAGATAATCCAACCTGTGTATCACTCTCATATCAGGATTAAATAGTTTCCTACACGTATAGAGTTAGTATATGTTTCTTTTTCAAATTTAACTATATATAAAGTTAATTGAATTCGTCGGAAATACTCGAGTAATATCTGGATTAATATGTGGATTAATAATATCTGGATTAATAAGATTTTGCAGTAACTTAAAAACTGTTCAACTTACCAAAGCGAAAAAGTATTGGTTTTTATAATATTCAAAAGATGCAATAGAAAATCAGTTATTATATCTAACGCCAACTAAATGTACCTGTTAATTATATTATGTGCAAAAGTATTGGTTTTCATATTATTCAAAAGATGCAATAGAAAAGCAGTTATTATATCTAACGTCAATTAAATGTACCTGTTAATTATAATTATGTGCAAAAGTATTGGTTTTCATAATATTCAAAAGATGCAATAGAAAATCAGTTATTATATCTAACGTCAATTAAATGTACCTGTTAATTATATTTAATTGCTATATAATAGTACTCTTGTTGCTGGGAAAGTAAATGAGTCACTTCGTGTTAGTAATATCGAATACCCTGACAAGGTTAATTGTTCTACGTACGTTGACTAAGCGACAAGATATTTGGTGCAACCAGAAATGAACCTCCTTATTGGGCTTTGCCAATTATTTACCACCGAAGCTGAACTAATTTTCAAGCTTTCATTTCGACATTTTGGCTCACATATGGTTGTCCGTTTAGAAATCATTTTGCTATAATAATTTTTCCTAGTTTTCCTATTTTCTCAATATTTTCTCAACATACTCTACTTTTTCCTTCCTTCTAGCTTCTTCATTTTCCTATTTTTTTAAATCGTATATATAATACATATTGTACGAACTTCTTAGTTTTCCTATTTTTTTAAATCGTATATATATATATTATACGAACTAATATAACATAGTAATAGTATTTAGTAAATAATGAAATAAAAGTAGATTAACATACGAGGATGTACTTTATCTCAGAGTAAGGAATACCTCAGACTATTCTATTTCAAACCATAAGACATATCTCATGTCTTATTCTACTTTTATGCTATTCTTATTGGTATAAGTTACAGTTACATATTAATATTATCATCACCACTACTGCTCTATTATATTAGTTTATTTTATGTATATATTTCAGGTTTAAGACACTATTTTAACTCAAGTTCGTCTCATTATCACAATTATCGATATACTATTTTATAATTATTTCAAGTTCAAATTCATTTATTTTACAGAATCTTTAGACTATAAGCTCGACTGTTACACACTTTTCAATTCCGGTGTTTAGTTTCTGGAATGTTTTCACTCTGTCGTTGATCTCTCTAATATAGAAAATTCATTTTTAAATTGCGGTAGATAAAGTGTTGAGACTCAATAAAGACGTTAAATAAGTAAATTGACTACTTTCCATTAAGAATGATAGTAGAGTGGAAAGTACTTGTTATCAGTGGCGGTAAAAATGATCGAAGAATCGAAGGGAAAATCGCGGATTATTTCGCTGTAGGCGCGGCGCAGGATTCGCGGCTCTTCAGCTTCGAGCGACACCGGAGATTCTTGGGATTTGACCTTGCACACGCGACTGACCCAGAACAGGTAGACAACCGGTAAAACGAATGTGTTCATACGTGTTGCCGGCTACTTGCGTTCTTGACTCCGTTTCCTTACATACCTGTGTGCGTATTCGCGCGAAGTCAAGGATTTGGAACACGGCCGTGGATCGTCGGTATTACCAAAAACGACCATTTCGTCCTTCCGCTTATTCAAATCGCCATGCGAAAAGCCTACCGAGACGTTCGACGTACGAGAATTCGTATAATTCTCGCGTGTACGCGAGCGTTTCGTGAGAGCTGTCGACGATAGAAACCTTTTATCCACTTAATGAGGCAAATCACATAAAGAGGTCAAATATTAAGCGTTTTTCATGATTTGTTTTTTAAAGAGAAAAATTTACAGGATTTTTGTTTGAATTTGAGAATATTTTAGGTACGTTTTAAAGTACATTTGGCAATTTTTACAATTCATTTCACACAGAAATCTTTGAGATATCAGCTGTTTCCTACGGTAAGTTTACGATCTGGGGAATCCACATTAAAAAGAAAAATAAATATTGTGCGTTTTGGATGTTGTTTTTTTACAGAGAAAAATTTACTTAATTTTTAGCTCGACTTTGAGAATATATTAGGTACGTTTTAAAGTACATTTGGCAATTTTTACAATTCATTTCACACAGAAATCTTTGAGATAGTACTTGCCGTATGTGAAATGAATTGAAATAATTATCAAATGTACTTTGAAACATACATAAAATATTCTGAAAGTTAAGAAAACATGAGATATCGAATGATTTCAGAAGGAATTATGGGAAATAATGACTCGTCGTTCGCACGTTTCAATAAGCGAGGGAAAAACCAATAGGTCTATTATGAAATATTGGGAGTGGCACTGCGAAAGCGTAGTACGTCGTCGTTCGTGAAAGTTAATATTTCTTACACTAGCGATTTTAAATGGGTGTATACACTTGAAACAATCTACGTTCTCCCTTATTTGAGGATTCTTGGGATAAGATTATTATGTCATACTGCAAGGATTACGTAGAGATGTGTCTTTGGCCATAATTAGACTGCGGATCTTTATGCATTTATAGGAAATTTGTTTATGGAAATTTGAACGTGCAAGAACCTACAAATTGCAAACAATATCCAAGAGTATAAAAAAGATTAAAAGTAAAGTTCATGTTATAATATTTGCAGAATAAAATAAATTCCTATTTAGATTCAATTTTTAACCGACTTTGAAAAGGAGGAGGTTACTCAATTCGTCATGCATATATATATATATATATATATATATATATATATATATATATATATA
>NW_026535289.1:4961173-5014004 GCF_026225885.1 Hylaeus anthracinus | reverse complement strand
TATATATATATATATATATATATATATATATATATATATATATATATTTGTAGGCACTTTCGCGAAGATTTTATTTTGCATAAAGATTCGCAGTATAGTCATAAAATTCTTCGTCATAATTCTTCAATTAATTTCGATTATTTATGAATACACATTAATACTCGTAACCAGAATCGTTGCTTGGTATAAAATTAATCAACAAAGATATCGATCAAAGTAAACCGTTCGTATTTATTCCACGTTTCAGTTTTTTCCAAATTCTTAACCCACAGATACCGATTGCAGATCCGCATCGCTGTTACCGTTTACAGGTTTATTTCTTTCACCGCGACGCTAAATTTACCTTAGCTCTTCCTCGTTGCCATCGGTGTCGAGTTTCGCGGTGAAACGATGGTCGACTTCTGGTCGCAGTTTGTTCCTTTTCGAGAAACGTATACGTCGATCGACAAATAAGCGACGTGAAAACTTCGAAACTGGTCGACAATCTCAACGCATGCAACTATGTACTTTATCAATCGAAACATTTGAAACTATTAGGTCGTCCTAAAAGTTCGTGCTGTTTATACTTTTATTTCTCAAATTAATATGTGTAACATACTCTTAAGTGTCACAAGAAAAGATAATCTGTCTCATTTCACAATAGTTTCTCACCTCTCTCACATATTCATTATACCGTTACTAGAAAATTTCTGTGGTTTTTTAATTAAATTTCGACACAGTCTTCAGCACGAATTTATGGGACGACCTAATACTTATTCTACAAAGTGTTTAATCGATTATCCACATTACTCATCATTCATTATTTTATATCACTTTTAAATAATTATTTTGTTATATTTTCCTGCATTTATTAAAAAAGTATCATTTCATCTCGGTTATCACCTTGGTCTCGTCAAAGCTGTAATAAATCGAAACATTGAACCCTATCAAATTAATATTTCTTGAATTGTTAAATAAACTGTAAAATAAATTTTACAATCTTCTTCAAGCTTCTTTCTTTTTTAATTACTTGGGTAGACCAAGACTTCGATCCCACGTGAGACTCCTTTTAATAGTAGCTATTTTTAACGCGCCTATATAGTTCTTCTTGCTATATTAATACTTAGAGAATACTTCGTCCCACTTGTTAGGTCTCATTTCATAATTCATTATACCGAAGAGACCTGGAACCAAGACTCGAAACGTTTACGAGGAAATAAACTGTACTTGTTTCTCATATAATGAGAACCATATGCCATGAAGCCATATGCTTTTCTTTCCATTGTAAAATTAAAATTAAAATTTTTTAATTGTTAATTACAAGTAACTACCATTCAGCAGACGAGAGGATTCAAAGAAGAGAGAAGTTCAAATTGAAAAGTTGACTCCTCGACGCCACTTATTCTCGACACATCCACACAAGGATTCAACGAAGAGAAAAGTTCAAATTGACAAGTTGACTCCTCGACGCCACTTATTCTCGACACATCCACACAAGGATTCAAAGAAGAGAAAAGTTCAAATTGAAAAGTTGACTACTCGACGCTACTTATTCTCGACAGATCCACAGAATCTCCCTTCCTATATCAATTCTTATAAATATGTGCCATTAGACGCCATATGTCGTCTCTTCTTTCACATAATCATTAACTTTCCGTTCCCACGACCGAATTGCTCTCGGTTGATTCTAGGAAAAGTGCGATCTTCTGGAAGAAGCTCTCGAGGTCACAGTGATGGGCAAAACCCTAGGTTTCGAATAAATCTGAATTGGAAAATGTTGAAGAGAGGAAACGAGACAAACGCATCGGCAAATTTCAGATGTATTGGAAGCCTAGAGGTTTTACCCATCTCTGCTCGAGGAATCGAAACGAACTAACTGATGAACTTGACGTCTTTTTTCATAGCTTTCGCGTCTGTGCGTATTTCGATTACACGTACGCGTTCATGTGTACACAAGTTGCTGCGTACGTACGAGCCAGGCCAAGTGCAGCGTTCTCGTTGCATACGAAAGTGGGGCAACTATACAGCTAGGACGGTTTCCTTGTTGAGAAAAGCAAGGTCTTTCCTTATCTGTGCAACTTTGGAGCTCGTTAGACGTCTACGTTAGCTCGACGTGTCCCCTCTACCGGTTATATTCGCCATCGACGGAAATATTAAATGCCTTGACGCGATGACCTACAATTTCGTCCACGAAGGCTGTCTCCTCGAGACTTTTGAGATTGACTCATCGTTAGGTTCAAGTACTTCTTCTCTATTTTCGTTTCGAGATGGTACATATACAGTAATGAGTTATACTGGACGCGACACTTATGGCAGCCCACCTGAGTGACTCGTTCAATGATTTATGGTACTGTGCAAAAGTTTGCGGCTAACATGTGAAGTTTGCATTACGCTTAAATAAATTTCTGTCGATAAAATAAATGGGGCATGTATTTGTTATTGTGCTTTATATAGCCTCTAAATATTCGTATCCTTTTTATTTATTCAAGAAATTTATCGAAATTAAATGATAGGCTCGATGTTTTTCTTATTTACAATGAAACAGTTATTTGAAAACATTAAATCAACAAATTTCGAGAAATTTCTTACAACATACAAGATCGAGGAAGGTTCAGGAAGAATAAATCTAAATTTAAATATAAATGCCTAAATTGTAGACTGAATTTATATTTAAATCTAATAACTCTAAATAAATAAACAGTACTCGGTTTAAGACCGCAAACTATCGGTCCATGCTGTGTACGTAACTGAAGTAAAAACAATTGCACTTAAATGGCTTCCTAAGTAAAAGTCCAAGCATTGCTTGTCAACATTGCTAGAAAAATCAATTGGACAAACTTAGTTTTTCTGCTACTTCTCGGTAACAAGATGAAGTTGTATGGTTAAACGAGCTGTTTCGATGTTCCTCGAGTGTATCTATCGAGTACTATCTATCATTACTACTACTATTAAATCATTAAAGGTTCTTGCAATAAAACATCCTATATAAAATTACTTTGCATCGAACGATTGGATTCTATCGGTAATTACTGTGGTCCATTTTTCTGAGATATCTTAAAACCTGTTACCTTTTTTGTCAGATGTGTTTTCTCCAGTTAAGTCTTCGACCTAGATGTCGTGGTATCGACAGAGTCTGTGATAATACAGGTACGATGATGGTGATCCGAGAAGGATTTATTTGCACTCACACTGATTCACAGATCAACTTTGTCCAAATCTCCTGACAAGTATTAGGTCGTTCCATAAGTTCGTGCTGAAGACTGTGCCGAAATTTAATAAAAAAAACCACAGAAATGTTCTAGTAACGATATAATGACTATGTGAGAGAGGTGAGAAACTATTGTGAAATGAGACAGATTATCTTTTCTTCTGACACTTAAGAGTATGTTTCACATATTAATTTGAGAAATAGAAGTATAAATGGCACGAACGTTGTTTTAGGACGTTTTAGGTTGTTTTAGGATGACCCAATATAATAATAAATAATAAATACATAGTTTCCATAATCTAGAATTTACACAAATTTTTTAAATTTTTCCTACAACGAATCAACAAATTTTCCATTTGACAATCATAGCGATTGGCTATGGCATTGTCTATACAACTTCCGATACATTGCAATTAATTTTACTAAAATAGTTTTCAGTTAAAATAGTTTTTCGTTGATGCCTTAGAATAACATTTAATTATAGAAGAAAGTGGACGCGAAGGAAAATTGATTGGACTTTCTTCTCTTGAACCCTTTTCTAATATATATTTACCCGGAATATAAATATACATGGGTAACAGAATAAATAAAAAATTATAACGAGATAAAAATTAGTATAAAGGATATTAATGTGCGTGTGAAAAATTTTCAGGCTGAAAACAATCATAAAAACCTTGTACACATAGACTCGTTAATATTGTGCTAATAATATCTCGAATAATTAAGTAATACAAGTTCACATAAAAACATTATTTATACAATTCTGAAGTATGAAACGAGAAGTTAAGATAAAAAATATGAAGAGAAGTAAAAAGCATCGTTAGAAAAAGAAACAGATGAATGAAAATATTCTAGAATAAGTACTTAAAGACTTCCACAAGAAAGACAAAAATTCTTTTTCAAACTTTCTATATTTATAAACTAAGATTAATATAATGGTTGTTTGCTGTAACGGTTTTACTGTTACTGTTGAAAGTACGAAATGTAATTAGTCCAGAACTCGTCACGTTAACAAAGTCACGTACCCTTGTGGCACTATCATTTAAATATTAAATCGTAAATTCGCACGCTTTCGCGGCAATATCATCGTTATTCTTAATAACTGTGTCACACTGAGGAAGCTTGAATTAATCGGAAGAGAGCTTAAACGCTCCGGAGCATTGCTTACACGTGTTGCAGTTGACTACAATTAGCTCACCCTATAAATGTGAGAGTCCTCTATCAGTGTAGTCATGCGTGGATAATATGTAGGTCGTCTCGTACAGTCAAACGCCTCTTCTTCGACGATATGAAGTCTACACTTGCGAATTTTTTAGAATTGTTCTCGCTTTAGAATGTCTTTAATGCATTGCTCGTTTTAATTGAATTGGAGTAACTATTTTGGAGATACAACAAAGTTAAGAAAACAGCTGAGTAATTGGGTTTCCCAAAAGTGACTGTAGCATTTTGTTTTTTAAGAACAAGAAAAAAACACAAATGGTTTGGAATGTATATGATTTTTTTTAGCTTAAAAGAAGGTTTACAAGATTACAATTAAACGTGAAAGATCAAAGTGTCCATCGGGATTAACGAAAAATAAAATCCTAGAACCCGTTTTCGAAAACGCTTCATTTCTCTACGTTTATATATTTTTTAACAATAGTATATTTAATAACAATCCTATGTTTAATAATACATCTCATAATGTACTCGATGAGACATTAACAATCATGATTTTAAATAGACTTAAAAGAACGATTCAGTTACATGGAAAATTACACACCGAACTCAATGTTTTTTTGAAAGGTGTTGCAATAGTGCAATTTCGCGATGAAGAAATTTTGATGTAAAAGATAGTAATTAAATTGAGGCTTCCAGAAAATGTGTCGAGTATATAAAGAAGTGTAAAATGCTGGTGTATTATTTTCTCTGATATTGCTCTCTATTTATTAGCAATTGTCAGAGAACCGATGTTACTCGGGGCGAACTCGTAATAACATTGAATAATAATGAATACACAACCCGATACTATGATAAACGTAACGATTGTAGTTAGTTTCTAGTCACTAGATTTCAAATTACTTTAAACATATAAACATACAGACTACACTGAATCATGATTAACATCACGATTAATTAAATGCCACAGACAGGACAATTTAATTAACAACGTATATACTGACTAAACGTACCGAACCTCTAGAGGGACGAATTTTAATGAAATTCAAACTTAAAGGGACGTATTCTTAAATATCAAGGTTCTATTTATTTATGAATCAATCGAAGGAATTATTGCTAGTTTCTGAAATTTTGCTACTTTCCTACTCTGCCAGTGAGACCTGGAAAGAGAGTGCTGGAACTTCCAGACACGTTCTTATAGACCAGTTTCTATAATCAAAGTGGATTCAAAAATATCAAAGTCCCATTTACTCATGAATCATTTATAAATTATTACTAGTTTCTGAAATTCTATCAATTCCCATGGTATTCTGCCACTGAAGGAGTTCTGGAACTTTCTGCTCCAGTTTCTATAATAAAAGTAGATTCAAGCATATCAAAGTCCCAGTTATTCACGAATCATCCGAAGAAATCAGTGGTAGTTTCTAGAATTCTACCAATTTCCATGGTATTCTGCCACTGAAGGAGTCGAACGTAGAACTTTCTGCTCCAGTTTCTATAATAAAAGTAGATTCAAAAGTATCAAATTCCCAGTTATTTATAAATCAATCGAAGGAATCATTCGTAATTTCTAAAATTCTACCAATTTCCATGATATTTGACCAGTGGAGGGGTCCCGAAACTTCCAGATACATTCCTGTTCCCTTTCTTCTTTGTCTGCAACTCCCTCGTTCTACTCCAGAAGGATCCCCCGAACAGGGCCTATATCCAGCCATTCATCCGGCAGTTTTTGCCTGTCGACTTAACGAACACGCACTCCGTTCCAGTTCCATTCAACCTGATTTTTTGCCAGAGCGACAATCGTTCGACGATTACGCGACTATCTGGGATGAATGAGATACGGGACCCGAAACGCGTACCAGTTATTTACTGATACATGAAACGAAACTGTAAACTGAGATAGTCAGGATTTTTATCTATTCAAATACTTCAAGCGAAAAATTTGGGATAGCCTTCTCTACCTGCGTTATTCTTGCAATAAAAATTGAAATTTTAAGATATGGACGAAATTGATTTGTTTAAGTGATCACTCGAGGAGTCTCGCTAGTAAATTATAAAATACATAATAAATACTGTGCTTCTATTCGTCAGGAAATATTCGTGATTATACGAAATGTATCTTACAAAGATGCGATTCAAGTAATTATTATTTAGTTCCATTTAAAAATAATTTCATTTCATTTATCTAGCACTTAAGAAATGTTTGGGGGTCCTCTTTTTCGCCCCAACAGTTACTCCAAGAAATTTCGTTATTATGAAATATGTATCGTACAAAAATATGATTTCTTCTTTCCGACAGTTATCCCAAAAAAATTGTGTTCGTCGCTAAAATACGATCCATGCAACTATTATTTAATTTTATAAGAGTTATCCAAATAACGTGAAAGCAATACCATCTTTCATTTAAGAAAATTCAGAGGAGTCCCCTTTTACTCCTTAACGACTTCGAGAAATTTTATTGAGCACTGAACAATTAATTCCACCCAATTAACTCTAACAAACACGAAGGCGATATCTTTGTTGGTTTCTAAGAAACCAGTTTATAATATTTGACATACACTTCACACCTGTATAATACGATATCGAGTTCTTGTAATTGTCAAATCGAAATGAAAATGTATAGAAGACGAGGTGCTCGAAGGTACAGGGCCTCGTCCTTCGACGAAGTCGAGGAGTCAATCGATTCTACCTACCTGACGAAGCGGAAATGGCTATTTATAACCACGAATGCTTCTTGAATTCTTATTCCTCTTGTGAGAAAGGCCTGTTAGGAATACCTTGTCTCGGGATAGGTAGAGTCTTGTTTCATTCACATCCGATGAGTTCGCCTCGAGTAACATCGGTTCTCTGACATTTACTGATAAATGGAGAGCAATATCGGAGCAAATAATATACCAGCATGTTATACTTCTTTATATACTCAATACATTTTCAGGAAGCCTCAATTTAATTAATATCTACCATGGGAATTGATAGAATTTCAGAAACTAGTAATAATTTATAAATGATTCATGAGTAAATGGGACTTTGATATTTTTGAATCCACTTTGATTATAGAAACTGGTCTATAAGAATGTGTCTGGAAGTTCCAGCACTCTCTTTCCAGGTCTCACTGGCAGAGTAGGAAAGTAGCAAAATTTCAGAAACTAGCAATAATTTCTTCGATTGATTCATAAATAAATAGGACCTTGATATTTAAGAATACGTCCCTTTAAGTTTGAATTTCATTAAAATTCGTCCCTCTAGAGGTTCGGTACGTTTAGATAGTATACACATTGTTAATTACATTGTCCTGTCTGTGGCATTTAATTAATCGTGATGTTAATCATGATTCAGTGTAGTCTGTATGTTTATATGTTTAAAGTAATTTGAAATCTAGTGACTAGAAACTAACTACAATCGTTACGTTTATCATAGTATCAAGCAACGATACAGCATAGTGTATTCATTATTATTCATTGTTATTACGAGTTCGCCTCGAGTAACATCGGTTCTCTGACAATTGCTAATAAATGGAGAGCAATATCAGAGAAAATAATACACCAGCATTTTACACTTCTTTATATACTCGACACATTTTCTGGAAGCCTCAATTTAATTACTATCTTTTATATCAAAATTTCTTCATTGCGAAATTGAACTATTGCAACACCTTTCAAAAAAACATTGAGTTCGGTGTGTAATTTTCCATATAACTGAATCGTTCTTTTAAGTCTATTTAAAATCATGATTGTTAATGTCTCATCGAGTACATTATGAGATGTATTATTAAACATAGGATTGTTATTAAATATACTATTGTTAAGAAATATATAAACGTAGAAAAATGAAGCGTTTTCGAAAACGGGTTCTAGGATTTTATTTTTCGTTAATCCCGATGGACACTTTGATCTTTCACGTTTAATTGTAATCTTGTAACCCTTCTTTCAAGCTAAAAAAAATCATATACATTCCAAACCATTTGTGTTTTTTCTTGTTCTTAAAAAACAAAATGCTACAGTCACTTTTGGGAAACCCAATTACTCAGCTGTTTTCTTAACTTTGTTGTATCTCCAAAATTATTACTCTAATAATGTTCAAATAAATTTGAAATTTAACGACAGAAATTAATTGCAACGGCGTGTACGCATACTTCAAACAATTTACGCTAACTAAATTTTACTTTTATTAGAGAAAAGCCTACTTTTTCTTTAAAATTCAGAGAAATAACTTAAGTAGGTCACTACAGTCGATTTATTTTCGAGTCACATTGATGAATGTATCATCAGAAGGCTTTCTTTACTCTCAGTTGACATTTACAGCGGTGACTTCTTAGAAATGATAAGATTTGCAATTATCATTCATTACTTTTTATTCATGAAAAAACCAGTGAACGGGACTCGCGCAGTAACTTAATACCATTAATCATTTTTCTTATAATTTCGTGTTGTTGGTAATGGGAAAATAATATTATTTTCAACGCGCACGTTTTCGTTTTTCATTACCATCATTGAAACAATCAAGCAACGATACAGCAATAAATCTATTACGTTCTCAAATTTAACCGATGTTATTGGTGTAAGAACACGGCATTGTTATCGCAGATACATAAGATCATTTATATTCTCGGGGTTACGCCACTTTCATAATAAATGCCTTTTCCATTCCGTTTAGCAATTGAAATGGGATTCAACGCAAACAAAGGGAAGCCAGCACCGAAACTTCTTTACGGATAGAATCAACACGTTTTCCTAAGCATTGCTTGATACTCCATTTTTTTTTTCTCAATTTTAATAGACTTTCATAATGAATCGACCGCGGGTACTTATCCATTTATGACAAATGCAAAAATGAAAGAATTAAGGAATTCGAGATAATTCGAATAATCTTTTAGTTAGCTTGCTGTAGATGTATCACGAACTTTAGAACTCGATAGGGTTCGACGACAAGAATTTGTAGACTGCGAATGTTTATGTCATAGATTTATAACAAATATAGTAAAACGCAAAAATATAAAAAACAATATATATATATATATATATACATGTCGAATTGAGTAACCTCCTCCTTTTCGAAGTCGGTTAATAAAATATCAACAATAATATACATGTTATACCATTCAAAAGGTAATTCATACTTTCATTTCGGTTTCAATTACCTTTTCGTGCCTATAAGAATGTAATTTTGCGTCAACATTTGCAGTCTAATAATAATGAAAAATTGATAAGTATCGATACATTCAGAGTGGAAGTGCAGATTGGAAACGAATTGGGCTGCGGCCGATATCAACTTTCGACTTCACGGATCACCGACGCGGATTTCACCGATGTTTCGTGAAATTCTTAAAAGCATACTCGCATTTGCATACGCGATAAACTGGTACGAAGGTACAGCGTCTGGTTTAATACCGTTTTGAACCGTTAATGCCTCGCAGCGAGCACTCGTCAGCGACCTTTATAACATCAGCGAGGATTTACTGGTCTCGAGCTGTGTGTGGTTTTCATATTGTTAACTTCTCGGGAAGAGGACACGCGACAAAATACACCAAGTGTTTACGATGAAATGTAGGGATTCGCGTTATGAGCGACAGAGTGCTTGTGCAGTGTACAAAGATAAAACAAACTCGTGTAGCAAACCCACATTTATAAATTAATACGAATAACGTTTTCAATATACGTATAACAAATTCAATGTAAATAACAATTTCGATATAGTTACAGGTTTGCAGAAACTCTATAATTTCATATAAATATATTTTACAGGTATTAAATAGGACTACAAATGATAATACTCCGTTATGTCCAGTTTCACTTATTACCACCCTGACAACCACGTGGCGAATCTTAATTCATTTTTACTGTTCATATTTGTTCAACGTAATAAAACTATTTATGTACTATTGCCACTGTTAATGCTAATAAATATGTGATATAAATGTGATTAAATGTTTTACAGGATAGAAAAGAATTTTAGAAGAATAAAGAATGGATAGAACAAATATTAACATCTAAAAACAACCCCAATTATGCTGGAATGCATATTGAACCAGATACAATTAATCTGGAGGTAAGAAGACACCGTGCAAGAAGATGGCTACTCGTTCGAGTAAAAGATTCTCGCTCAGACTAACCAAAACCATAGGAGAATAAATCTACAGAAATATTCTTCTACTCAGATGTTAAAACATAGACAGGATACCAATTTTTATCTTTATTATATCCTCAATTTATTTTTAAGAATACAGAGGACACTCTTCTAAATTCTTATTAAACAAATTAATAGGCGCATGATATAACAGAATAAACCTTCAGAATGATAATATCGATAGTGCTACACCGTTAATAATTTTTCTGACAATTCCTGTGGAACTTATTCCTACTCCATATAGTACGAGACTTATTATTGCATCGTAAATATGCATTTCATGTCTGCTTGTAGGGAAATTAGCGTATACTTGGTTTCCAGCAGATTTCGTAAGCGTAGTTAACACGGTCAGACGAATATCTTATTGCGTGAAAGTGGAACGAAACGTGTAGCTTCTGCGAATGAAAGCTTTTAACAAGTCGTGCCAACAGGCCTTTCGCATTAAAGGAGGAGAAATAAAGCGATTACAATTGGCGGCGGTCCAACGCTTCCCATTGAAGGGTGTTCCACGGGCTAACCTGGCGTGTACATCGTGTAATTGCTGGCTTATACACGCTTCGGAGCCTGCGCTTTCATGAGAATACAAATTGCTTCTAAACGCTAATGTTGGCAATAAAAAACATAACGAGTGATAAGGAGATTAACCTGGACAGTTCGTAAATAAACCGATAGAAATTTGATCGAGTGCCATGCACAGATGTGCACCGTTCTCACCTAGGTAAACATTAAGTAGACAAATAGTTGTGCTATTTGTTCGATAGTAATTAGAATTCTAATCATAGAGAAATTTTGTTCATCTCTGAAGCTAAGGCCATATCTTGATGGATGAATGTGAAATATTAACGACGTGTAAATTAAGATTGCGTTGATATAGTTGAAAATCTTTTTCATGGTGCAAAAGTAAAGATCAAGGTAATATTAGGATTTTGTATTGCTTCTAATTCAGACGAGTTATATGTATTTATCTCGTTTATTGTTAAGGGTAAGATCCATGAAAAAGTTCGTGTAATCTCTTCATAAGTACAGTAATAAACACACAAAGTTTTACCATTATTATTAAAGTAATAGTTATAATTCATTTATTTTATGTTCATGTAAGTGGATCAAATAATCCTGTGCGAACAAATTGAATTATTACAAGATTCCTTTTAAAACAAAATTAATAATAATTCATCAATTAATTTGCATAATTCTATAAATATTAATTCTTTGCAAAACTTTGGATCAATATAATTCAATATATATGATATTATACTTTGCCTTTTATAAAATCTCAAATGTTGCCCGATTTGGCCAGTCTGATATTCCCACATAAAAAAGTAATTTATAAATCGAATAAATTAAAGAAATTAAAGGCATCGATGAGAGTTACGTGACTATTAATTTTCATCTCGATCCAATTGTTCTTAATCGCGAAGGAAAAATCAGGAAGCAACTTTCAGAGGAAAGAGACCATCCCCTTAGCATGATTTCTTATACGTTTCCTTTTGTGCGACCCGTCCAGACGCGCCGATCTCATTCGCGTTAATTTTCCGTGAGAACGATTAACGCGTGGAAATGGTAATAGTAGAAAGTTCCTGTCAGCGGTAATGACGGAAGTCAAATAAGTACATACTCCAAGTATGGGTACGAGACGCGAGAATAGAGATCGAGCTCAAGACGTTGGTCTTTGGAAATGCGATGAGTCGGTGGTTCACCTTATATACGATTCAATGCGTTTTCAAAAAAAGAAGCTTTCCGAATCACGTACATCTATCCACACCTGAAAATAAGAAATACATTTCGAGAAACTTTATATCGATTCGTGTAATGCCTGACGGATGATCAATGTCTGCAGACACAGTTGTAATTGAATTACAGTGTAGCCAATTGCGTAATTTAATTACATTGTACTTCAATCACGTAATTACTCAATTACGTTGCAATTGAATTACGTAATTCATACCTTTCAATAAAATCAATTGCTAATTATTGTGACCATGGTTCTAATTGAATTACAAGGTAATTAAATTGCAATGTAAATAAATTTCTTTTTAAATGTATCAAAGAAGCCTGTTTCTGTTCTTTCAAATAGTTTTTTCTTTTTCATCTTTTGTTACTTGTCTTAATTCGTAATTCTCATTCAATTACATTGAAATTGAATTACAATGCAATTGAAATGTAGTTGAATTTCTTTGAAATATAATAAAGAAGTCTATTTCTGTTTATATATCATGAATTTATGAATAACAACATAATCGTCACTGATAATTACTTCTTTGAAACTTTCAAGTAGTTTTTTTTTCATCTATTGTTAACTAATAATTCGTAATTCTGAATTACATTGCAATTTAATCGGATGGAAGTCTCAAATTACACATTACAATATCATTAATTAAATACGATATAATTGAATAACTTTACAGTAATAATTCATAGAGTAATTCCAATTTCAATTCAAATTGAAATTTTATGTGCAACTTCTATCAAACATTACCATAGTACAATAAAAGTAAAAAGAAATTCTATTCAACAGTTCCGTTTCCAAAGATTCCCCCAAGGAGTCTTTTCAAATCTGTGATCACTAGACTGCGGATCTTTATGCAAAATAATATCTTTGCGAAAGTGCCTACAAAAATTGAACCTGAATAAGAGTTTATTTTATTTTGCAAATATTATAACGTGAACTTTACTTTCAATCTTTTTTATACTCTTGCATATTGTTTGCAATTTGTAGGTTCTTGCACATTCAAATTTCCTATAAATGCATAAAGATGCGGAGTGTAGTTATTATTCTTAAGTGTCTTCGGGAGAAATGGAGACGCTCTTCAGAAACAAGTTTATAAAATATTGCAAGTGGACACTATTCACACACGCGGTAGTAGAAGTGATTATTGGAGAATAGAAAGTATGAAATTAGATTTACAATTGTTCTTGAACAAACATCTTTTTTTATAAATAATATTAACCACTGATACTGGTATCATTGTGTAAATACGACTATTGCTGCCTAGAAGAGGTAAATAATTTACTAACAAAGTTATTTTTCTCTTTTACACTATGTAGATAGAGCATTTCTAGATGATACAAAAAATATGGTCATAGAAGAATATATACTGCGAATCTTTATACAAAATAAAATCTTCGGGAACGTGCCTACAAAAATTGAACCTAAATAAGAGTTTATTTTATTCTGCAAATATTATAACGTGAACTTTACTTTCAATCTTTTTTATACTCTTGCATATTGTTTGCAATTTGTAGGTTCTTGCACATTCAAATTTCCTATAAATGCATAAAGAACCGTAGTCTAGCGATCACGTGTCTTCCTTAGGGGAAAGTGTATAAAAAGGAGTCACGCTGCGAACAGTTGTTAGCGAAATTCGATACCGATATTAGCAAACGTGTACACAGTTTCTATTTCTACCGATTTCTACGTTGCATGTCCCGTCGCGAAAATCTCAATCGCAGTAAATGACAAAGCGTTCGACGCGATGATATCGCAAAGACGCGTGTCGACAATTTCCAAAGTGGACGTTGCGAAAACGGAAAGTACGAGCTCGATAATAGAGTCTCTGTCGATAGCTCGCCCCACATATTGAACTCGGCAGATGCAAGGGGTCGATATACTTACAGTAGACCGCGTTATGGCAACTATGTATACCCTGAATCATACGCCGTAACGAGGGGTAGCAGCGCGTAATCAACGCGAAGCATTGGATAATTAACACCTTCTACATTTCAATAAATTACACCATTACGTTTGATGGTAACCTTTACAGTGACTGTCAACCTTCGTAGAAAATGGTCCTTTAAAAGGAACAATTTCTGTCACAGAAATATAAAGGCAGACAATTTTTATTACGATTATTGCAATTTATTGAAAGTTAAGTTGTCTCTGTTATCTTCGATTGATTGAAGTTTTGACTGGTTGAATACAAAGTTTCATGTTGAATTGAGAAGAAAACGAGAATAGGATATCTATGATACGAAGATTTTACAACAGTTCAAAGGTTATATATTAGATTATTTAATTTTAAGGTGATCATGTGCTTGAATTAAGAATGGGAGAGTAAGTGTAATAGAGAGAAACTTGTAAACCGAATCCATTTCAGTGCTGCAAAGTCGAAATCAATGAATATTAATACAAAAAATTCTTTTCAGAAAGTGCAAAGGAGCAGTAAAACTCTTCGTACTATTATATAAAAAATGTGTACTGTACATGGCAAATTATTGTATAATGTGAACATTTAAGTAAAACGATTTTTTGGAAAAAATAAAATGATCTATTGTATCAGAAAATCAATGAATGTTAATATAAAAAATTCTTTTCAGAAAGTGCAAAGGAGCAGTAAAACTCTTCGTACTATTATATAAATAATGTGTACTGTACATGGCAAATTATTGTATAATGTGAACATTTAAGTAAAATGATTTTTAGGAGAAAATAAAATGATCTATTGTATCAGAAGAACAAGAATTCTAAAATAAATATATTTAAGGCTACTTCTTAAATTCAAATCCATAGTCACCATAAAGCATTAAATAAAAAAAATGTTTAATTTGTTATATTTCTCCAAACAGTTCAAGAGTGATTTCGTAACTTTAATGTTAATCTATTTATAGATGTTATTTTCCATAAAACTACATTTAAAATAGCAAGAGGGTGAAACTTTTAGGGGTAGTTTCAACCCCACGAGCTTGAGTTTCCGCTGCTAAAAAAAAAACATGTTCCCTATTTTTAGTCGTTCTACAAACTTGCAGAGTATCGTCAAAAAGTGGAGGGGAGGCACTTTATGGCTGCTGAGTAATTAGAGTATTTGCAGGATCAACCAGACCATCAGATTTTAGAAAATGAACTCCATATCTCTAATGAAAAGATTATCCATGTATGTACGAATAATTACACACACATAAAGTACATCTAATTAACTGCACAAGCAACTTTTAAAATATTAATTAACTCATTTAAGTGAACGACCGTGTAATCATCCAGAGTGCTGATTATGTAAAATACAATTAATTCTGCGATGATCGGTTATGTAAATTGCATTGAAATTTGTGGAAGATTCGAAATATTTTATGAAATTTGTATTTATAGAGAATCGGATAATGTAATTTAGGATTCCATCGTTTATAGTTAAAAATATAATTGGAAAAATGGTATTATGCTATAATATCTTTACTGCTTGATCTTGATTAAAATACGTTTTCTTTAATATGTTATTTGGTTTCCTTTTTACTTAAGAGTTTCATGGGAATGTTTATTAAAACGCAAATAAACGCTCCCCTTTATAGGAATATCGATTATCACATTCGGTTTACCGTGAAATTTAATAAAGAATTATATTTATCACGTTTCGAATAGATCGAGATGCAGATGAATATAACACATTTAATAATTTGAGTATTTTGAAATTTCATTAATGAAATGTATGAATAAAAGAAACACCAAAAAATATGTGTATTTAATATTTTACGGAAGGTTACGCAGCTACAGTTTTGAAAACTTTAAGAAAACTTAGTATCTACCTGATTCATTTTTTTGTAAAACATTTTTTAAAACATCTTTTTTTTCTCATTCGTTAAACATTGAAATCATATTGCGAAAATATGAAAATTTATGTACAAAACAACCATAGTTTAGTAGAATGGTATTATTATTATTTAAACAAAAAAAAAACAAAGCCGTTTAGGACGAAATGTCTTTTCGAAATTTCTTATAAATTTTGACCAATAGAGTATCGTAGCTATTGCGAACATTAGCACTTTATTATTTAATATTACATGGGCATGTAACTGAAATTTTTAGAATCTTTATTCGTGTTTAGCAAGAAGGAATCGTCGAGGGAGGTGTTATTATATAAATTGCAACTGATTAATTATAGTATGCACATCCGCCCTTCCCACACCGTGAATCCGGAGAGACCGAAGTGAATTCCCAGGCGATTTCTTTCACCTTCTTTCCAGGTATTCTTTCGACACGACCTCTAAATGAACTTGAACTTGGAAAAATATGGAGAGCAGCAACCAGTTGCAAGCAGTTTCATACGAAGAAATTTGCACAATGTAAAGTTTGACCTAATTTTTCACTTGTTAAATTTACATAATAAATTTGGGTTTCGCAACCAGACAGATGGAAAATTTAACGCTCTTTCGAATGGCATACTTGGTTTTAAGTTTGCACTGTAATTAGGTGGAGTTGTAGATGTTTGAAGAGTGTCAAGTCGAAAACGCAAAAAACATATTAAAAGTGAAAATACTCGAGAATAAGGCGACACAAAGAAAATGTCTAAGAGTAATGTTTTGTTGGAAATATGTTGTAGAATTGAAGTGCCAGTTAGTTATCGTTACATTGAAGCGAATAAAGATGACGATGATGATAATAACTAGATTGCTCATGCATTTATGGGGAGTGGAAATATAGGAAAAATCTATGAGAATCTGCACAAATGCAAGAACATATAAAATATCAACAAAAATTCTTTGCTGTGTGTCTCTGAAAATATTAATTTGCATAAACATCCACAACCTATCGTAGTAATAATAGTTGTACGATGGTATTTGAATATTAGCATTATTATGATAATATTGTTCAGATTTGTGATATTGCTTCTTTACATTGACACCCTGCGTATGTCCGTACTTATACGTAGACACCCTGTATAGCCAAATACCTCGCACTCAATTGTAATATATTTTCATTTATTTATTTATTCCACGACTTTATTCACCTATAAAAAGAAACACGAAATATAAAATATATACGCACTATGTCATAGCAAATGAACAAGATCCAGCTGTTTTACAACTCACCTAGAACTCTAAATCTCTACTTCCACACTTTCCAACAATTGTCACGTATTTGTCTTTACCTATTGCTCCAAAATAGCAAGGAATTTGTTTTCGTTGCACGTGGAAGACAACGCGAATTTTTATGTACGATGCGCGAAACTTGAACGTTCGAAGGCCACGCATAATATTTGGTAGCGTAATGTTATCTATACAGGAAGAAGTATTTCACGTTCATTGACATAATGAACGTAACAGATGCGCGATCTAGTGGAATCATATGATAGAATTTATGTAGGCCTAGATATTTATGTGCTCCTAACCGTCTCATAGTAACAGTAATATTTGATGATAGGAAGCGTGCTCGTTATACAGCGTTAGCATAAAATTGATGTTGCACGCCTAATTTGTTCACCTAGGTAATAGACGCTAATTACTCAGGATTGTCTTGTAAAGAAGCATTATCACAAATCTGAACAATATTATCATAATAATGCTAATACTCAAATACCATCGTACAACTATTATTACTACGATAGGTTGTGGATGTTTATGCAAATTAATATTTTCAGAGACACGCAACAAAGAATTTTTGTTGATATTTTATATATTCTTGGATTTGTGCAGATTCTCATAGATTTTTCCTTATATTTCCACTCACCATAAATGCATGAGCAATCTAGTTATTATCATCATCGTCATCTTGATTCGCTTCAATATAACGATAACGAACTGACACTTATGGTAATAAAATATATATATATATATACGATGGGTAAAATTATTATGAACCAGCTGTTATTGAGAATTATGGAAATGTTGATATGAAGACGGTAATGTGACGTGCTTTGGGTTATCTTCGATGTAAATATACTTTTATGGTCTATAAATGTAAAATTCAAGAATTGAATTAAAAATATTAAATTTGATTTTCATTTTTAAATATTCAGACACAATAATAGAAAATATACAAGTAGAATATGTTTATAGACATATAATTAAGACAATAACGAAAATATATATATATATATCTTATAAAATTGTATATATAATTTTATTAATTATTGTATGTAATAAAATTATATATATATATAATATTTATATATATAATATTATATAATATATATATATAATATTATATAATATTTATATATAATATTATATAATATTTATATATAATATTATATAATATTTATATATATATATAATATTATATAATATTTATATATATATTTATATTTATATATATTATTTATATATATATTATATATATATAAATATATATATATATGTGTTATATTGATATAACTATACTAAACTATATAACTATAAAATTGATATTTTTTTCGTTTCTTTTACTCTACATTATATGCACAATTATGTGAGCAAAATCGATTTATGTAAAATAATGGCCAGTTCGAACGTAGAAATTTCATAGCATAAAATATATTATATTACATAAAGTGTTTCATTTTCAATAATCATATCTTAATAAGTTTACGCACAAAATGATGCGAAAAATTGATTTATGTAAACTGATGCATAACTGGAATAAAATAATTTCAGAAAAATAATTTCGTAAGATAAAACATTAAATATCTGGTAAAGTATTAGCTGTTCAATGGTCATTGTAGTACTTGCATAGCAATCAATCTAATGCCCAGTTGAAATATACCACTTCCCAAACATGAAATATTAATTTAAATACCTCATAAAATATTTCACTTCTAATTATCACACCTTAACGCCTAAAAATGCCTAGTTTCGCACAAAATACAAGTGCAAGTGCGACATTTTACGTGAAACAGCAAATTGCATCATCGGTGGTACCCCCCCATAGCAGGAGACAAGTTTTTTATCAATCGATTTCTTGTATCTCAGACTCATCGTCTCGATTTCTAGAATTACTCCCCGTTCGTGTACCATTGATTCGATGAACATTGAATTTCATAGCTCTCCCCGTGTCCAGTATTCGCTGGTAAGATTTCTGCGTTTGTGAAATATGCGCGTAGGTATCTCCGGTACTCGGATTATCGGGTACATTGCACTTCTGCGCGGGAATGAGACCCCGTGTATCGCTTGGGGCAACGTCGAGGGAGCACGGAAACGGGTCTTGAGGGACATGCATCCAGGGACGTACCGTCACCTAGAAATTCCCCTGTTCCGAATGCGTTCAGTAGGTAACTAAGCCAGAGATGGGCAAACCCCTAGGCTTCGAATAAACCTAAAGTTTGCCGATGTGTTTGTCTCGTTTCTTTCTTTGGAAAATGTTTAAAAGAGGACATGAAACAAACTTCAGATTTATTCGAAGCCTAGGCTTTTGCCCATCACTGAACTAAGCTAACGAGTCTTTGTGGAATATCTATGATTGTCGAGGAAAGGTACGTAGGTTTTCCTTCTTTATTAAAAAAGGAAGCCTACCTACGACGGTCCGAAAAAGATGCATGTGTATGAATTTTTTGGGAACCTCTGCTTGGAACCTCTATGAGGTATTTATTACTCGATAAAATAACTGAATAAAATAGGGAAAAGATATATAAAGATAAACGAACCGATGTAAGCAACAGTAAATATTAAAAGTTAATGAGAAGTTCTAATAATATTAGTAATAGAAAAGAATAGAAGAAGTGTAGAGGTGAATTTAAAGGAATAACTTTATAAAAGTTACGAGTACACTGCGGATTTTATACATTTACGGAAGTAATACAAAAAATATACATAATGCATGACGAATATATTCTACAAATAATATAATTTCGTCTTTCATAAGTGCACACACCTTTTGGTTACGTTTAGCGTGTGTTTATTATGTTAGTTGATATCACGAACGCATAAAATCCACAGTCTAGTTAATATTAGTAATGGAATAGAATACAAGAGGAATAGAGGTGAATTTAAAGGAATATAATTTTATATTTTATATTTTATATATCTAGTTAGTACATTTACTACTAAATAAAATAACTGAATAAAATAGGGAAAAGGTACATAAAGATAAAGGAACCGATGTAAACGACAGTGTATATTAGAAGTTAATAAGAAGTTCTAATAATATTAGTAATAGAATAGAATACAAGAGGAATAGAGGTGAATTTAAAGGAATAATTTTATAAATGTTACGAGTACACTGCGGATTTTATACGTTTACGGAAGTAATACGAAAAACATACCAAAAATATACATAATGCATGACGAATATATTCTATAAATAATATAATAATAATATCATTTTATCTTTCATAAGTGTACACACCTTTTAGTTACGTTTAGCGTGTGTTTATTATATTAAGTTATATCATGAACGCATAAAATCCACAGTTCTAGTTAGTACATAATTGTCTTGGAATATCGAAAAATAATAAATGGTGGGTTAAAAGTTTATGAGACTAGAAAATTCGACTGCTAGCGTTCCACACGTGGCAACGTGTTGCGGCGTTCGTCCCGCGAAATCTATGTCAATGGGACGCGAATGAAAACGGCAAAAGGAAGATTTTTGTTATTGGGTTTCCTAGGAAACCCAAAAAGGCAGAGAAAGGTTGAAATATCGATCAACGACATTCCTGCTGAGAAAATGCGTGGAAGCATTTCTCTTTCAGATTTCGATCGAACTTTCTTTAATCCTTGGAAGCCTGATTTTCCGAATTAAATTTTAAAAAAATATCAATATATTTATTATTTGAACAATTTTCACAGCTGACGTTTATTTTTTTTTAACTTTTGTTCGAAAGAACATTATGCAATAGTAACATACATACAGTCAAATATTACAAACAAAGCAAAATCTCAAGTGTAGAATTCGATTTGAAAGTCCGGTATTAAATTTGAGACTTAGGACACTTGAAAATTAACCTCTTGAGGGAAATTGACTCATACGTCTACTTTTATATAAAAATTATCGTTATTTACGATTACGATAACTTTTAGAAATAAAAAAATATATAATATTAAAATGAGACATATTTGTATGTCAAAATCGATTTACAAATAAACATTGCTTTGGTTTCTGTGTATTCGATTAAAGCAACAACAAAAAACCATTTGAAATTCGTTCCTCAAGAGGTTAAATAATTTTTTAGGGTACAACCCTATGTGGCAGCATTTTATGCTTGCTTCTTATTTGTTAATTATAACATTTTTGGTGCCTACTTGAAAAATAATTGCACGATAAATTTTCAGTGTGTTTGCTAATGGCAAATACGGCACTGATTTGGAGGTGGACCACGAGGGAATCGGCAGAAGAGAACCTGCTTTCATCACGACACCTGTAGGCCCGTTATATAGGGTGTCTCGTATAATGCGTTACGAGCTGGTTTCTTGGAAACTATCGAAGATAGTCGAAACTATCGACTTTGTTTGTTATAAACCGAACCTATATGTACCGGACTTTTAAATCGAATTCCACACTTGTAATTTTGGTTGGTTTTTAATATCTGACTGTATGTATGCTACTATTGCATAATGTTCTTTTGAACAAAAGTTAAAAAAAAATGAACGTCAGTTGTGAAAATTGTTCAAATAATAAATATATTGTTTCAATTGTTAAATGGCATAGGGATACTAAACTCTCAGATTTTAATAGATATTATTAGGTGTACAAATAAGTTGGGCGCCTTTACACATATTCAGCTGTTTATTATATTTCAAATTGAAATTTATTTCCCGCCGATAGGTGTCTTAAAGTATTAGCTTTACGTTACTAAATTCGCTACGCAACTTTAACCAAATTAGTATATAACCTCGGAAAACAATACTTCGCACCATGACGTTTCAGAAAGAGCACATTAGACATTGTATTCTTTTTGGATTGGAGTTGAAGAAAAATGCTGCTGAGGCTACAAAAATGATCCTCATTCATGCGACATATTCTCCAGATATGGCCCCCTCAGATTACCATTTTTTTCGGTCGCTACAACACCACTTAGTTGATTCTTATTTCAAATCTTTCGAACAAGTCGAAACAAGCATTAATGAGTTTATTGAATAAAAGCCACCATCTTTTTATAGAAACGGAATCCGCCAACTACCCGAAAAGTGGAAGAAGTGTGTAGAAAGTAATGGTGATTACTTTGAAACATAACGTGTATTCCTTTTTCTTATAAATAAACATCGAGTATATGATAAAAAGGCAACGAACTTATTTGTACACCTAATATTTTCAAATGACTGTTAGGAAGCCACATCATTTTTTCTTTATAGAAGGTGGTATTAATCTAAATAACAAAAAATTAATGTCGCCTTTCATTCAAAAAAATTCAGGGGCCTCCTTTCTCTCGCTAACAGTCATTACAAAAAAAGTTGATGATTCCTGTTTTTTGATCGTAACAAAAATGAAATCGATATATTCGTTAATTTCTAAGGAAACAGCTTGTAACACTCTACACGGGACACCCTATATATACCAACACTCGAATACCACGATTACTTGTCAGAAATTATGAATGTGTTTAGTATGTACTGACGTTCGAATTTCTCGACTCGTTACATAACAAATATTTGATAAGAAGTTTTAAGTATTTCGTATCATTAAACTAATTTACGCCACGGCTAATTAAACGGTTACGATAAACAATTTTATTGTTTTTAACGACGATACAAGTAATTATATCGTGTATTTGAAGTTATAAATACGCGTGATGATGGAGGAGTAATATGACAATATATCAACAAAGTATGTTTTCTTGAAATTTTCCATTATTGGACTAACAATGTTCGGTATATGTACTGCCAAAGCAAGTACATTCTAATAATCTTTGAGATATGATTGCTTCAGAAGCGTAACGTCTACTATACATACGTCAAATAATATCGTTTCAATTGAAACCCAAGCTGCCCAATATATTACGTGATCACATTCCTCTATAATCACGTGCTATCGCACGATTTGACTGATTACCGATATTTTGTTCAGATAATGGCACGCTCTGATTGATTTCCACACAGCAGGCCTTGCCACTTTCGAAATAACGTTACTGGAAACACTATTTCATTTCTCGTTACTCCATTTCATGGTTACTTCGCTCTTCAAACACAATTACCACGTTCTATTTCACTAGATGACTTTGGAAATAATATTTACGTACATTTTAAATAATCTAACAATAAAATAATTAAATACTATTGGAGGAAATCAACTTGTTTCAAAAATGTAATATTCAGGATACTTCTAATTAATAAAATTAAAAATCATGTTGGTAAAGTACCGAGATGACTTTGAAAATAATATTTACGTACATTTTAAATAATCTAACAATGAAATAATTAAATACTATTTGAGGAAATCAACTTGTTCCAAAAATGTAATATTCAGGATACTTCTAATCAATAAAATTAAAAATCATGTTGGTAAAGTACCGAGATGACTTTGGAAATAATATTTACGTACATTTAAAATAACATAATAACGAAATAATTAAATACTATTAGGTTGTCCCGAAAGTTTCTTTCACGAGTTGCACTCAATTATTTTATGTGGTCGTGTTTACATAAATAGACAATCTAATTTCATAGATATTCATGGTGTAACAATAATGGAGCAAAATGAATCGTCCACAGTTCAGTAATGTAACATAAAACATAAACAAATGTACATGTATTACTTATTAATAAAGCGAAAGAAACTTTTGGGGCAACCTGATATTTGAGGAAATCGACTTGTTCCAAAAATGTAATATTCAGAATACTTCTAATTGATAAAATTAAAAATCATGTTGGTAAAGTACCGAGACGATAATGGAACAAATTAGTTTGAAAATTCGAAACCACATAGAAACTGGTTTTGTTGCGAGCTGCTCTGTGAATCATCGTCGGTTTAGGCTGAAGAGCATTGGAAGTTCAAACTGTATATTCGTGCTTAGAGGACTTCTTAGGTCGTGAGTAAGCAGTTTCCTTCGACGATAACCGGTGCAACTTACATTCCATGTTTGATGTTTGCTTGGGAATACATATAGGTTCGGTTTATATTGCTGCACTTATATTAGTCTACCATGGAGGTGCACCACGTGTGGTCGATTCTTCGTAGGGAAGCGGAAAGCTTTTTGAACTTACTGACCGTATGTAAACATGTTTTTTTCTTTTTAAATAAATATTCCTATTTCCCTCATGTAAATTCCCTCACGTAAAATTTAACGAAATATCTCGTTTACGGGAATCACATTGAAATTCATTTTTGTATTTACTCTTACTAGCGAGGGATTGTAAAGGGCGTTTAGTATTGTATTTTCTTTTTTAAACAAAACACGAGGTCGGTGATATAACATATAATAACAAAATGTCGATTAAATATTTCTACTTAAACTGAAGTTATAAATGATTGAATATAAGGGCACAAAATTTCTACATCTAATACAAATTAGTTAGTATAGATTGTACAGTAGTGATGGACACTTAAATGACATCATTCTTCATCTTCAATTGTTTTCATGTATGTATATTCATTTGAAAATTTTAAAAATCGAGTATATTCCCTATCATTCATGTTTTATTAAAAAAAAAAAAATAAAATACTAAAGCGTCTTTTAGAAAATCCTTTATTAGTAAGACTAGATACAAATTCACATAATTTCAATGTAGTCTTTGTGTATCCCTGTTATAGTGAGCTACAGATAATGCAACAGTAGACAAAAATAATTGAAAACAGCGATAAGGTTCGTATAAGCTATGAATTGTATCGCAAGGCTGCGTCTCTAATTACATTTCCTAACTCTAAAGCGTTAATTGTAATTTTTTAACCGACTTCGAAAAGGAGTTTAAGGAATTATTTTCTTTTTTTTTTTTAACTCTTGTAATCTAAAATGTGTAGAATAAGCAAAAGGTATTGAAATGAAACATTGCAACATACTAAATTTAAGCATTTCGTGTTCAATCAGAAATCATTACTGTTTCATATTGAACGTGTGTAATTGTACTCATACCAGAAATCATGTACTACTCGTGCAAGATTATCTCGAGCAAACAGATAAGTAACCGGTACGATATCCTTATGATTACGATGCAGTTTTTCGGTACCTTGATATCACGAGACGTTTCATTTATTTCCATGTAAAATTCCACCTCATTGCTATCTTATACAGGAACGAACAGAAAAAAATATTTCTATAATCACTTTTAATCTTCGATCTAATCCAAGCGTTGCTGTTATCGAACAGCATCCAAGATAAAAAAGACTATTTGTGATAAGTATGTATTTATGAAACATACAATTAAAAATAAAGAAATATGGTTAATTTCGGGATAAAAAAATTTGAAATGATGATATTCACAGAAAAAAATAACAGAACTATGTATAATGATTATCAAAGAATTGTTAATTAGAAATAACCTTGATACAAGTTTAGTTCTTAGATATAGATTCTTTGTATTTTTAAGTTAAACAGAAAAGATAAGAACACTTCAAGATGCAGAAAATTGTAATTTTTGCAGAGATTTGTTTACTGAAGAGAGATGTGTTAGTACTGCTGAAATTGTCATACTACTGTAGATGTACTATATTTTTGCTAACACTAACACGAGTTTTAATCATTTCATACGAGCAAGCTATTATATCAGTTATTATAATAAAATCCATATTTTATGGTTATCAACATTTTCTACCTCATAAGTCACAAATTTCATAGTTTATAAAATGTTGGAATAAAAAATTACTCAAATTGTATGAACTTCATTTTTCCATCTTTCATACGTCAGTATATACAAGTATTCCGATAATTTTCTTCTGAAAACATCACTCGGTCCCTCCCAGAGAGAGTTTGCTGACCCCAGATCTAATAACCATACAATGCACCCTTCGTTTTATAGGGATGAAGTTAGAAGCAGAGTTGGACAAAACCCAAGACTACGATTCCCTAAAGTTTCCCAGTACGTTTCTCTCGTTTCCTCTTTTAAATATTTCGTAACGAAGGAAACGAGACAAACGTATCGACAAACTTTTTTTTTTTTAAATACGCCCACGCATCGTTGTTCCAAAGGCTGGCATCCAGACGTTTTCGTGATCGTTTCGTGATACTTTTAATGAAAGTACAGTAACTGCTCTATTAGAAGACCTAACGTTGGATAATTTTTGTTTCATTTCCCTGTTTTCCAAACAATCACCAACACTATCGAAGAAAACATTTTCTTCAAATACCAACACTAACGAAAAATTCAAAAATGTAAAGAGTTGTAATAATGTGAACTGTTCCACATTCACAACAATTTCCTACGGATTATAAATATTATAATTCGTCTTCGATTAATGACTTCAAGGCGTTCGTGATTGTTTCGTGATACTTTTAATGAAAGTACGGTAACTGTTATTAGACCTATTACAAGACAAGTTGGATAATTTTCTCCAATTTACATTATACAACGTTGATGAATATTTCAGTTGGTTTTAGGCACACTTGGGTGCCATTTACTATACTTTTATAAAAACGTCTGGAAAAAGAATTATTTTCCTTTTTAAATGTCCTAATTAAAATCGCGAGTGACTCTTAGACTATTGGAATACCTAGCGTTGGATAATTTTCTCCAATTTACATTGCATCCTGTTGAAGAATATTTTAGTTGGTTTTAGGCACACTTGGGTGTCACCTACTATACTTTTATAAAAACGTCTGGAAAAAGGAATTATTTTCATTTTAAAATGACCCAAGTAAAATCGTGATTGGCTCTTAGACTAAGGGAAGACCTAGCGTTGCATAATTTTCTTCAATTACATTATATCCCGTTGAAGAATATTTTATTTGGTTTTAGGCACACTTGGGTGCCATTTACAATACTTTTATAAAAACGTCTGGAAAAAGGAATTATTTTCATTTTCAAAGGACCCAAGTAAAATCGTGACTGGCTCTTAGACTAAGGGAAGACCTAGCGTTGGATAATTTTCTCCAATTTACATTGCATCCTGTTGAAGAATATTTTGGGTACAGTTGGGTGTCGCGTTACGAGAGGCCCTAGTATTAAAGGGACCACCTTGGTGGGTCGTGTTGGCCCTATGGTGTTTCATGGCCGTAGGGAGATCGATGAGGAACGTCTGCAGCGGCCACCACGCCCAAACCGGGAGGGAGCGCCATGACTCACCCCATACAGAGAACCCATGAGGCGGGTGGAGACACCCCCGTGGCGCTGCTACGTGGCATTGAAAGTGACGAGCCACCGTGCAAATTCACCCTCGCATGCTCGTCATAGTTCGACGAACGTGTCACGCGAGCCCTGCTTAGGGACACACGGAATCACGTACGTCGACCTAACCCAACAACATAGATCAATTTAGGCCCAAAGACAGACTTGATTTCCACGGATCGTGGAGGGAGTGTACTTTCCGATTACTCATCGAAACGGCCGCGACGCGCCGGTCGGTTCCTCTATCTTTCGGGTGAAATCGAAATCGTTGTGTGATCAATAAACCCACCCACTTGCCAATATTAACCTCCTCGGACGTTCTGTACATGTACAGTGGGTGTAGAATGTATTCGTACACCGATCGATTTGTCAAAAAAATTTTGTGTGAAATTGTAGTTTCTCAACTTCTTTTTTTTATAATCAATGATATTTTCAATAGTTATTTGTCTTAATTCGTAATTCTCATTCAATTACATTGAAATTGAATTACAATGCAATTGAAATGTAGTCGAATTTCTTTTAAATATAATAAAGAAGTCTATTTCCGTTCATACATTATGAATTTATGAGTAACAACATAATCGGTACTGATAATTACTTCTTTGAAAGTTTCAAGTAGTTATTTATTCAGTTCAGTTATTTATTTCATACCTCTTAATTCGTAATTCTGAATTACATTGCAATTTAATCGAATGGAAGCCTCAAATTACAAATTACAATATCATTCAATTACGATATAATTTCTTGTTAATTTCGCAACTTACATAAATAGCTATTTTTTTTTTGTACTCTATCTATTCTAGAAATTTCCGAGAATATGTAGAATGTCATTGTTTATAAAAAATAAGTTAATAAATTACAATTTTACATAGCTTTTTTTAGAAATTGATCGATGTACGAATACTTTCTACACTCGCTGTATATACGTTGTAACCTGGACTTTAAGATCGCTCCTTGATAAGGGTGATCAATTTGTTGAAATGATAAATGTTGGGAACACGAGGAAGTAAAGATAAGTAAAGATCTTGGAATAGCATTTTTTTTAAATAATACAAAAATTCATTGACATTTATACGTAGATACGTAGTAGGCTCCACTGATGTCTAACAACCCATCAAAAAACCGAAAATCTAATACTATTTATTGATATTTAGTTGTGAATGAGTACCTGCTAGCTAACGATGCTTTTCATTTTCACTATTAAAAAGTATCGAGGGAAGCTCGTGTCCAAAACAACTTCCAGTGAGACAATTGTTTCTTGGCCTTGGCAATGACGTGCAATAATGTGTACTTCAAGAAGAGAAGTACATTAAACTGTGGCCTTTTATATTATAAACTAAACAAAGTCGTAAATTTATTAAATCTTTGTGTAGAATTCATCTACATTTGTAATGTGCAATGATGTGCAATTATGTGTATCAAGAAAAGAAGTACTTTAAAATGTGGTCTTTTATATCATAAACGAAACAAAGTCCTGAATTTATTAAATCCTCGTGTAGGATTCATCTACTATCTACTTGTTTCTCGAAAATAATGCAAGTAATCAAAATTACATATTATGTAATCATCACGTTTAATCAACATTTAATACTTCTCATATTCGATAATCTTACAAAAAAAACATTTGAATAACAATCGGAATATATCAATATACGAGACTAACCCGATGTATGACTACGAATCTTATCAATTTAATTTACCACTAAGATGCTCAACAATCTTTCAAAGAATCAACGTTGTTACACGACATACACGAGATACGAATTGTCGATGCAGATTTCATATAAAACTGCGAATCCTTTGTGCTTCTATTTTCGAATAATCGATCAGGAGTTCACCGTTGTTGTATTTCACGACACATACGATCGATAAGACGAACCTGATGCATGACTACGAATCGTACAAATTTAATTTACCTTCCATTTATTTATTTCCAAGTGGAAAGAGTGGTATTTTTGAAGAATTAGAGAATCGCACGCGAAACTTTTGCATTTTTTTCGCGCCAAGGGAGTGGCTCGATTTCGTATCGTATCTCATTGTCGCAGTCTCGACAGTTTAGCGAATAAATACGCCAAATAATCGGAAATGTTAGTCATGCGCTGAGCAATCGTTTTCGTTTCTACATACGTATGCCCATAAATGGAATTGGATCGTTTTCATCTTTATCAAGCTGTCGGAACGCGAATCCACTCGCGTTACAGATAAAACGCGATTAACTCTTCAATGCAATTTATGTATCAATAACGACCATATTTTTACATGAAAACCGCGAATTGAAATTGAATCGATAGGGTGTCACGGGAAAGGAGAAGTAGGTATCGATACGCGTGTCCATTTTATTTTATAACTAGTTATCGTGCGATGACCGAGAACACGAGCTAAAAATGAAGCAATCGGGAAAGAATATTCTTTCGTACGTAAAAATAATATCGGAACGTTTTAAACGGTGTGTTATTGTATTTCTTTTTAACGAATAGATAAAATTGTTGGACTATCAAAAATCGAGAGGTTTTTTTATTCGACAGATTTTAGAAAATTTCATAGGTTATATTTTCTGAAAGCAGACACTATTCAAAATATATCTGCGAAATTATATCGACCAATTTTTAGCTTTAAATATTTTTCTTTCAATTCCTTGTTTTCCAAACAATTACCAACACCATCAAAGAAAACATTTTCTTCGAATACCAACGCTAACAAAAAAATTCAAAAATGTAAACTGTTTCACATTCGAAGGATTTTAGAAAATTTCATAGGTTATATTTTCTGAAAGCACACATTATTCAAAATATATCTGCGAAATTATATCGACCAATTTTTAGCTTTAAATATTTTTCTTTCAATTCCTTGTTTTCCAAACAATTACCAACGCCATCAAAGAAAACATTTTCTTCGAATACCAACGCTAACAAAAGAATTCAAAAATGTAAAGAGTCGTAAAAATGTAAACTGTTTCACATTCGCAACAATTTCCTACGGATTATAAATATTATAATTCGTCTTCGATTAACGACTTTAAAGCGTTCACCGACATAACGACCATTTCTTCTCGCATCCTCGCAATTATCTACCCATAAAATCTGGTGAAACTTTGTTCAATAACCAACAAAGATACGCGCCAAATTTGAGGACGATCCGTCTCATACTTTCTCTTTAAAAAAAAAGATGACGACCCATTTTCCAAGACGCTAAGGCCAGAGTACCCATCGAAGGCTTTTACTATAAATTAAATCGCAACCAACGCGTTAAGTAATTCATATTCGAACGCGTGAACACGTTCCGTGGTCATAAATAAAAAAACTGCATAGAAATTATTCTTAACGAGGAGCTTTTTGGGTCGCGCTACATTTAACAGGCTGTCGAAGAGAAGTTGGCCGTGCACCCAAAGTCAATGACTTCGTGGCTTGGTTTAATTGACCCGACGACGGGATCTTTTCACGGCTTTAGGAATCAAGGCCAACGCCAGTTCGATGCACGTATATACGTGTCGTAGATGTACACACGCGTGTCTTTTCGCGAACGCGTCAAACGACTGTAAAAGAGTATAAACTGGAAGAATACCTCGGTTGTCTGGACTTTCCTCATTTAGCGTTACGATTACGAAACGCAGCAATTGGTGGTCGGGGAAATTGAAGTAGGACGACCGTTTCGTCGAAAACTTCCCCGGAGACAACCGGAGATTAGCAACATTTTAGTCGCAAAAGTCGTAGGTATATTCAACAATTTAAAGAAAAAAAAAAAAAAAAAAAAAAAAAACAATTGACGTAACGAAATATCTGTTTATACACTGTAGGAACTATAGTACAAAGAAAAAGAATCTTCAAATACAAAAGAAAAATGATAAAATAATATAAAGTTATAATAATATTTATTTTTATATACAGTCAGTCCCATAAGTATTCATACTCTCTATGTCTATTGAAGAAATTTTCCTGAATTAAATGGCAGGTTTGATGTTTCCAAATAATCTTTTCATTGTAGATACACACTCATGTAAAATTTATTTATGTACATATTTCTTATGGAAAATTTATTTAGTAACATCGAAACTATAATTTAATTTAACAAAATTTCTTCAATAGACATGGAGGGGTACGAATATTGTACATGGGACTGACTGTATGTTGTGAATTTTATGGGGCAAGACTTGACCAAGTTTCCAAATTAATTTTTCATTAGACATACGTAAATGTGCATATTTATATTGAAATATTTCTTTGGAAATGTCAAACCTGTGATTTAATTTAGACAAATTTCATCGATAGACGTAGAGGGTATGGATACTTATAGAACTGACTATATACATATATTGAACAATAGAAAAATAATTTTTATATAGATTCTTCAAATAAAATAATTATGTTGGAGCTACTATAGTACAAGCTTTTTTCGAACGATTCTTTAATCAAAGTAGCGGGGTTCTCGGGTATAGTTAGACCTAAAATAAACAACTAAGGATTTTCTTGTCCCACATGATAAATAATCGATTAAGGTCGAATATCAATTACGAGTGGATATCAATGACTGCCTGCTAGAAAGCGTGCGTATTCCTATCCTGACCCACTGACGACTAACGAATCTCGGAAATTGCTCGAGCACTGTAATTGCACGGAATGACATACAAAGTCACGTTTCCCAGCTCCGATTGTACGCTAATTTTCACGGAGAAATTCAAGAATTAACAATCACGCTATCAATTATCTTATCTTTCCGATTACTTACTGAAATGGCTGCAAATTGTAAAACGTTGTCAAAGTAACACGTTCACACAGGCAAAGACAAAGTTACGACGATACACTTTATAAAGACACATTATAATAGTCTAATCTTAATATTTTACGAATTTTTTTTCATCTGTTAATAAAGAAATTATTTTTTGATCATTTATACGTGAGTTAATTAATATTCATACTTATTGTAATAAGTATATGAATCACAAGGTTATTATATGTCTAGTGAACGTACTAATTTTGCCACATCTGAAATAATGTTCAAAATGCGGTTGTTTTTATTCAAAACCAGCAGTTTCGATCATTGGAAGTACTCGAACGTCCAACAGGATACGTTTTTCTTTTCTGTAGCTATTATTTTTAATAAAAGGCAAAGCGTTTTTCGTTCCTTACAGACCAATCAATTTTGTTTCTGTTTGTACATATGTCTTCGGTATGGACTCGCATACTCGTTGGTTACTTAATTAATATCATTTTCCATGGATATACAAGTTCCAGTACCATTTCTTTTTTAATTATTTTGACAAGTAATTTTGTCTTTTTTTCTTCGTTATTGCACACTTTTGCATACAATATTTCCATGTATAACTAGCCACGTATTTAATTTGGTTTTGGTACTAACAAAAAAATTAACTTAATTGCATTGATTGCAATTTTATACTAATTTATCAATTACGGTCAAATATATTGGATACGTCAACGGCGATATAAAATTTTTAAAATTCCAAGTTAATTTAACGAAGAAGCAATTGTAAGAATGAAAGTGTCGACAGTGATTCGATAATATAATGGAATAGAACATTTTTTGAAGCTGAAAGTGCAGGATAAAGTAGCCGAGTGTCTGCGAGGATACGGTTCCCCTTCCTGTGGTAAGACACGCGTTATCCTACGGATGTCGGTATCCTCCAAGATAAACGTTTCCCAGACGCTGAATGTTTCCGACTGCCTAATAAAGGCCCGTTTTCACTGACATACAATCACGAATTTGAATTACGCGATATCTAGTATCTCAATCATTGTGAAAATTTCAACGTAATAAGGATTACATTCACACCATTTTCTATTCATTCTATTATTATATATATAATTAGTGTTTTTCAACATTTTGATGTTTTAACTATCGATCTATTTAAAAAGAGTATACCTTGGAAAAAAACTTACCACATACCGTCTTAAATTATATAAATTTTCTATTCATTTTCCATTCATTATATTATATCTTCTATACGAATAGCGTTTTTCAAGAAGCTCACACGTTAACTACCCAACCTGTTTAGAAGGAGTCTACACGTTAAAAGAGAGTTTATCATACATATTACTAATGCGAAACATAATTTATGATACAAAATTAAAAATCGTGTTTTTCTGTTCGGTAAAAACGGACCTTAAGGCAGGGTTCAAGTTGGGTGGATACAATGAGTCATTTTCAGAAACATGTGCGTTTTAGAAACTATCTCAGAAACAAAAATTTATTTTTCTTTAAACTGTAAATATGTGCAATTACAGTTAAACAAAACCACAAGGCATTATAGAGGACAAACAGTCGGAAGATGAACAGTCTCCAAAAAGAAGATTGGCTGCTGTTAGTGAAAACATGGTGAAAAGTGAAAAAAAAAAACGTAACTATTGTTGTTACTAGAATTACTTTTAAAAAAATACAAAAGTGTCAACTTTTTAAAAAAAAGAAGTTCGAATTTTAGAATTATCTTCAGATTAGAATAATTTCAATCAATAAAACAAAAATAATTTCTACAGTAATTCTTATTAAAAGGCTACAGCTGTTTTAGTTCTTCAAATATAGTCATACAATTTAAAAAATGCACTTTTAATGGTGTATGTTTAAAATTTCAGAGTTTAGAGAATGCTGTTAATTAAAAGATCGCTATTTGAGTCCAAATAAACTGAAACCCTGGTTTAACGCTGGATTCTTTAGCGACTCCTTCTCCGTGCTACCGGGAAATCTTTAAAAATTAATTAAGCTCGTCAACATGCGTATCACGGTGTAATTGGAGCGACTCGGTCGGAGCAATAACTATATAACGAGGGTGCGTTCACGCCCACGTACTAAGCGGAGCATGTATAAAAGCACCAAATATGGACGGTTTGTACAACGCTTCAAATCTTTTACTATAAATGGTCTGCATCTATTAATGACACGCCAAGGGCATAAGTACACGCATTTATAGTCTTCTTACTTTCTACTTCTCGCAACGAAAGTTCGACGTGTCTGATTTAGGTTAAGTACGGAAACGAAAATAAATTCAATTATCTTGATATTAGCAATGTTACACAGATGACTCCGTTATAACGACATCTGGTCAAAATGTACTGAAATACAGGGTGTCCCAAAAATGTTGTAACACCTTGAAAGAGGTGGTTCAGGAGGTGATTTGAAACAACTTTTTCCTTAGCGAAAATGTTGTCCGAGGCTCCGTTGAGGAGATATTAACAGAAAACACTGACCAATCAGAGCGCGCGTATACCGTTGGAGCGGCCGCGGTCGCGTATGAGCGCAGCTACCTATCACGTAGCCTATGCTCCACCGGCATACGCGCGCTCTGATTGGTCAGTGTTTTCCGTTAATATCTCCTCAACGAAGCCTCGGACAACATTTTTCGCTAAAGAAAAAGTTGTTTCAAATATACCTCCCGAACCACCTCCTTCAATGTGTTACAACATTTTTGGGACACCCTGTACAATTAATCGTAACGTTCTTTGTATTTTATTTAAATACTCACCAATTACGATAATGCAGCAAAATGCGACACACATCTCGGTAACTCGATATCTTCTGACGTCTAAAGGAAAGTCAGAATTCCTTAACTAATTGCTGTTCGGAACTTCGTCTATACTTCACTGCTTCGAGAATGGTACATCAAAAGCGGGAACGAAACGAGAAAACGTATATTGAATGCCAATTGAACACCTCGAAAAATCAAATTCGAATTTATGTTTATCAGTTACTTAACGATCACGTGACTTACGCATTATGTGCCAGTCAGTGTTCTTAAAACGCTATAATTCCTTACGTAATTCGTTCGTATTGTATCTGTCCTTTATAAAAGGCGGCTTATGCCGGTTAAATGAATTTAGATTGTCAATAAATCTTTGATAAGAGATCATAAATCAATACCACACTACGACCATCGTTACTAGTGCAACATTGTACATATAACCTACACTTATTCTTTAATTACGATGTACGTAAGAAATTACAAGAACAGCGATTAGTATAAAACACTACTCGGCGACATTAATATATTCAACACTGAGTATAGTTTGCAAGGAAAAAAATATGTCAATGCAGATGATCGATAGATATACCTAACAGATTTCGAAATTAGCTGATTCACGAAAAAAACGTGTTTGCTTTTCAACCTAAATGTTCGACTAAAAATGATCAAAAAGGCATATAATTAATCAAAGTACTTAATTAAAATTATGAATAAACTTGTCTACTCGACAAGGGAAATGATTAGAAATCTGAAAAAATTTATACTCGAAGCAATAGTATGTTCCAGATGATTGGTTATGGTAATTTGTGCATATTTTATAATACTATCTATGACTACTTGATACATGCACTTCCGGTCGGTAACTGAATGATAGACGGTTATGAATCACGAAATACTAGTAATAGAAACTAGATGTTGCAGGTAATCCGCCTAAGATACCGAGAAATTATGAAATGTAAACTCGCCTATACGAGAGATAAATCACAACTACATGTAAATGAAAACAGAAATTATACACTGATTCATTTCTTTCGATTACTAAGTATTTTCTTATTCTGTTACTAGCATGTAATTTGTATTTTCTATTGTTCCAATGTTTTATAACTTGACATGATTCTGTTATTGCAACATTATTTCATCCATGAATTAAGAAATATAACAGAATTCCCCTTTTCTTTCGCTATTAAATGTTTAATTGTATCGTGAAAGTATTTTATGTAACACTTTTGTTGGACACATATGTCGCATAATACTTTCGAAATCATGCTGTTTCACTAGTACTTGACGATTACATTGATAATACATACTTTCATTTGGCTGTTATTTTCCTTCGTATGACGAGTTATTATCACGAATTAATATCCGAGCACCAGACAAAGTTACATTTAGTTCAAAACGTGTCGCTTACGCTCTCTGACAGTTGAAGACGGAACTATTGTTGGACGAGAATATCGGAGTATATTGCCAATTCGTGTAATCAAGCTTTGTTTTCGTCGTAAACGTATATTTTGTAAACTACATGGTGCAAAACGTTAATTCTTATAACAAAAGTTACCAAATCGTAATATGCAGTGGTTAACAAAATATTTATATTAAAACTTCCACAGGAAGTTCAGGTTAGCTCAAAGATGACTGGAGATAACAGGTTAGTTTTTGTTTATGTATTTGTAGAGTGACATAACTGATTTATGTAGTGTATAAGTGACCTTATGTATCATTATAATATTTACATTTGTCTATCATATTTAGAAAAAGGGGACGCAATGCAGAAGAGGAATCGAGTGAATTTATGCCATTAAGTAAAAGAATCAACAATCTTCATATTAATAACTTGTCAGGCATTCAAGAAAATGTGAGCGAGAATATGGAAACGGACTGGAGCAATAGGAATTTTTTGCCATCGCCAAATTATTCAGATCGGTCTCAAGGATCACCCTCGTACGATGGATGTAGTTCTAGCCAAAGTAGCTATACAACCGAATATAAACCTCATCTTGATGCTACAGAAAATCCTTTCTATTATGAAAGTAATAAGTTACTGTTCTCTTTATATATAGAACGCGTACAAAGAACATCTGACTCGTTTTGATACCCCTATTTTCAGATTATAATTACTAATTATAAAGCATTTTTTCATTCCTTATCGATACATTTGTATTAACGTTAAATCATTTCAAATCTTGGCAGGTATAATGTTCAGAAAGTTTCTAGTACCGGTTGACACACAGTTTTTTATTATTCCAATAATAATACATAGGTCAAATAGAAAGACATAAACTAAAATTTATGTAACTATAATTGAGTTTATAATTCTAATAATTATTGGTAATTTATATTACATTATAATATTGACATAAATACTGTATTAAATTACTGTTTCTAAGCGATTCGTCGTTGTTTGATTATATTTTTATTATAAACATGTACTACATTATAAAGTATTTTGTGATTGCATAAGTATGGAATGATTGATATTTAGGATAACAGAGGCTGCAAAATAAAGGAAATACATATAACTTATTTTATTTATTTGTATCGACTATGTGTTATATTACAATGATGTACTTTGTAAAAAGAAAGTATAGATTCAAAAAATTATGAAAGAAATTTGCATCATCGGTATACACCAAGGATGATTCAATCATCTTAAGAACAGATCTGTAATGAAAGAAGCTGCATCCTGCTAACTTGGAGAAAGAAAATATACGTGAGTGTTTAATCGATTGATTGTCTTTATACTAATATTCAAGTTTATTCAATTTAATCGATGACTGACCGACGTTTCACTTGTATCTATTTCTACCGTGATCGGACGAATGATTTAAAGGCATTAAGTCTTAAAGGCCCCTTTTTCTATTCAATACAAAAATATTTCACTTGATACTAAATTGAATGCATGAAACAATTGTATATAATTGATATATGGCATATAGAAACTGTATAGAAAAGTTTTGAAAATGGTCATTTGATCGATGGTGGTAGGTTAAGTGTCAAGGTACAATTAAAAAATTTATATAGAGCGCGTAAAGTATCGAAATATGGCGCCTATCGAAATATTCTCGAAATATCGATTCTCGACCTAACCTCACTTCAGTCTCCGCTAGGTGCGCACGGAGGTAGTGTCGCTCTGTAGTGGTAGAGGAAACGAAGTGACTGGGAGTAGGATAGAGGGACGGACAGGTGTTTTTTGCGCAGTTAAAAATTTTCCCCCAAAAGTTCGCGACTCTCGTAAAACTGCAAAGAGTTTCCGTTGGTACCTGTAAATAGAACGCTACTAGAAGAATTGACTGTTCAATGGACTAGCGCGCATGCGCTGCTTTCCCCTCGCTCTCACAATATACTCCGCGCGTAACCGCCGCCATAGTTGATATTTCTCCGATAGAATATTAATAGCGGCGTAAGTTTTCGCGGTTTAACGTATTTTTTAATTTACCGACCGGAAAACGAGAATGCATTCGACGAGGGCGGTGAGACGAGGCCGTTCAAGATAAAGCTGGGACCCATAGGAAGAAGGAGGGTGTCTCTACTTTCACAGCTCGTGGTTTTACAGGAGAGTGGCCTGGCATCGCGGCGCTTCGAGTTAACGTGTGACCACTGTCGGGTGGCTATGTACCGTTAGCTCGAATTCATTCCCCGTTGGCCGGCCCGATACCCACGCTTACCTACCGACCGGGGGCCATACTCGATCGAACTCGACCGTCGTAAACCCGGAAATGAGTGCGCGTCGCGGATCGCCGTTACCGCAGAAAAGTTGCTAGTAGTGCGCGACTCGATCACGAGTCACACGACTCGTTGATTTGCCCAGAGGCACGTTCGTTTGGACATACGTCTCGTATGACGTGTGCGACCGTAAACAGTGGCCGCGGCTAACCAGAAGAGCCGTGGCACACGGCGAACGTGTACGTAAAAATGAGAAAGTTGCTGCAGCCGCGGTGAAGATTGAGAACGACGCAGGCGAGCCAGCCAGGCGGACGGTCTCTGTACTACGCGAAGGTGTTCTGACGCGGCGACCAGTAGTAGCAGTACGTCGAAAGGAGTGCACAAGGGAGCCACAGCTGCTCGTGGGTAAGTAGGACACGCATTGCCTCGTGGATGATTCTCTTGTGCCGTAGGGAACTCGCGTGCACCTGTTAATCCCGTACGTGTAACTTGGTGCGACCAGAAGGTTTTCCGCCGACGGTACCGCGCCCCGCGTTCTCTCACGCGCTTTACTCTTAATGCGAAACGTGTGCAGACGAGAAACCGCGAAACAGTGGCCACAGAGCACCCACCCCAAGACACTAAAATCGTCGCGGGGCCCTCGTCGTGGCTCACGGCTTGGCTCGGGCTGGCTTTGGTGGGGTGGTTGGAGGTGCGGACAGTGGTTGAGAGGCTGGTGGGGTTGGAAATTGCGTGGTGGTGGGTGCCCGCCGAGGTCTCGGAGGCCCCTCCGTGGCATCTCGCTGCCTCTAACCCGTCGAGGTGGGGGTGTAAACAACAGCCCTGCCTGTGCCTCTGTTGGCTCTACTCTGTCCTCCGTTTCGCCTCTGCCCTGCTCTCGCCTCTGCCAACTCTGCCCGATCTTTTTCCTACTTCCTCTCCGCGTAACGTCTCCCGATGCGCGATCGAAAGAGCACCGAAGGAAGGGAGGGACGCAGGGCGTAAAGGGAGAGAGAGGGAATAACCAAGTCGAGAGAACAAAGCATCGGCATCGGCAGTCCCGTGCTATTTTCTCGCGTCACTCGATTCCCATCATGGCCGATGTATTACCGATGCTGACGTAGTAACCTTGTCCACTCGACTCCACCTAACCGTTCCCGTATACACTCGCTTCCGATGTTTACGCAAACTCTAATACATCTTTTCTTAGGCTTCCACCCACATTTACCCATTGTCCGATATCCTTCGAGACAGTATTCACGATATTTCCCTCCTCCGTTATTCCTTATCGCTCGTTTTTTTATTCTGGCTGCGTCTAAAAAAAAAGTATGTGCTGATTGCACAATGTCTCGGAGCTGTTCTGTTCTACGTACGCTGCCCCCTCTCGATATCACAGCGTGCCACGTTGTGCGAGACATCTAGATAGAATTTCCTCTAGAAACCGCGAATAGGTTAAACGTCAGACATGCTCTCTTCGATGTGTGTACGCTCAAGAGAGAAAGTCCATATAGGGTATACACGCTTGACAGAGAGGGAGAGGCATGTTGAACCTTAAGAGAATCGGGCGCCATTACGACATGCGCGTCTTGCAAAAGCGTCCGGCAAACGGTACGTCGGCGAGGCTGACCGGTCAGTCGCACACGCCATTCCGCGAAAGCATCGAAAAACGCATCCGCGGTGCGTTTATGCGTGTCGCGGGGTTTCGGTAGTTGTTTTTTTTTTCTTTCTATTAAGTCGTGTGCAACCACCCGCAACGACTCGCTGCCGCGGAGTAATCGTCCGTTCGACACGGACACCCTCCTCGGTGCCGTCGAAAGGAGGAGAGGTGCACGGGTAACCTAACCTCTCTCTTTCATTCTCTCTCCCCCGGTTTTCTGTACCTTCCCTACCACCGGGTAGATCAAGGGCGAGAGTCATCGGTGTGTCCCACTTCGTCTGCCACGATGTCTGGCTTCGTATGTTCTCTCCCGATATTTCGCGTTCCCCTCCCCTGGGGAGTTCCGAGTATGTCGAGGTTCGTCTCCCTTCTTTCTTGACATGCCCCTACCCTTTCCGAGCTTACGGCCAACACGCTTACGCACCTACACACCCGGAGTTATCCGTTCCTTCCCGTCCTATTCTCGCGGTATTTCGTGTGTTGGTGCGAGAGAAAGAGAGGCCAGTCTCGGGGTCTATTTCGCGGTGGGTTCCCGTTTTCCCACCTATGGGTTCCCCCCTACCCTCAGTCGAGGCTCCTACCCCCTACCCCCGTGGGAACACCGTCATGGTGGAGTGGGGTGCAATCCTGGGCCACTTCGACGACTATCCTCCCTGCTCCCGGATCCCTTTGAGGTGGGGGAGGGGGTGAAGTGGGGGAGACCCTCACACCCCCCACCTCACCCCACCCCCCCAACATACCAACACATGGTCAAGAGGTCTGAAGCTAAGACTTTGACAGCGGAGATGGCAAGACGATGCCACGAGCTTAAACTTCGCCACCTTTCGCGAATAACCGCTTCGCTGGTATAAACGGAATGGAACGTTTCAGGAACGGGATGAATAAGGGTTGGTGGTGGGGACAAGTGCAAGGTTCAAGTACCAGCACTGGTAACTTTGGAGTAAATGGAAGGCTGATGCGCCCTCGAGGTCAACCTTGATCTTGACGTATTTGTTATGATATACATATGGTACCAGCCGGCGCACACAGAACTATATACGTTGGGGATCCCGTTTCACGATATTTGCTCGGGTTTTAGTGTGCGTGGAATATATACATCGCACGCACGTGCCAATTGTATACGAGTTTTCCAACTGTGTGTTACAGTACTTGAACTTTTTAAGATCTCTGGACGAATTAGACGTTTCCTTATTTTGGGGGGGGGGGGGGTTATGACAGAGTTTAAAGAAACAAAAACCTGGGAAAGTATGAAGAATTATAATAATTTATTATTGCTAGGGAAAGTTATTTCAGCTTTAACGTTGTAGATTAAAAAATTGAGGATAGTACCAATGTTTTCCTCAGCCCTTGACCATCGAGTAACAATAACGTAGTATACACAGATAAAAATAATGCAAAACATATGCGAGTATATATACGAGTACGAAATTATATTTCTGTATAGAACTTCACTGTGACAATTTTATATCAACATTCTGTAATTGATGAAAGAAAAAAAACATGGAATTTCAATTTATAAATAAATCATTGTATAGGACGATACTGTATCCTCGAATTTTGTTTCACTTTACGTAGGAAAATACTGAAGATATATTAAACGGTTAGAGATTGTCTGTTATTTCTATGAAACATTGAATCTGTGTCGAAACTGTTCGAAGTTATGAAAAGGTCGATGCACTTCGATAACAGCACTCATGCGTCAAAGTGGGTGCAACCGTGTAATATGCACACATTTCTATCTATCATAGATGTGTCTATCACCATTCGGTGTCATACTTGTATTTTCGTTCGTTATATCCGCAATACAATAAAATGACTGATACATGATCAGTATACAAAATAAATTTTAACTTATATATATATTTTTTGTTGTTTTATTATTTACTTTGCAAGGCTATATTTATTTTTAAACATTTCCATCCCATAGTTTTTCGAAACTTACTGCTCCTTTATCGATAAATTCCAATTGTATTCGAACAAATGTTTATAAATCATTTCTTTCTTTGGTTTCCAGATTTAATTATCGTGGAAGATGAATTTCACGCCATTTCCCGGGTTCACAACTGGCTCGCTACCGACGGGTACGGTTCACCAGTTTGCGACCGCTAAGTTCGCACAGAACCTGCCGACTGGGGGCCAGGTAGTCGGCGTTTTATCTGGCGGCGAAGGTGGTGTCCACTATCTGAGGCCGGTCGACCCGAACGGTTTTGCGGTTGCACAAGGTGGCAACAACCAGCAGCAGCAAATCATCACGCTACCCATCACTGTACCTGGAAAAGATGGCACACAGCAGCAGCAAACCGTCCAGATCCAGGTGGTCAATCCCAGTGTATCGCAGAGCGGGAACAGCGGTGATCAACCCAAGTATCATTTGGCCCCGATTTCTTTGGGACAATTTCCCCAGGGTGCAGCAACAGTCCTCACCGTTGCATACAGTCAGCAAGGCGCGGATGGAGTACAGATCCAAGTACAGCCGCAGAACACTGTGGCAACCACGCAAACGTAAGATCCATGGTTTCATTATAAATGATTTTACCAAGCTTTGGTATTCGGATGTATGAGGTAGTCTGATACTTGGTTTTAATCAGTTATTTTCTTCATTTTAGATCTGATCAAACAACCCAAAGTACATCCACGGCAGTCACTACTACATCCCAGCAAACTATACAGCAAACTGTGCAGCTTCCAGGTGCACCTGAAGGTTTAACAGTGGTCGCGCAGATTCCCCAAGACATGATTTTACGCGAGGGTATGGATGAATCGAAAGAGGATGTTAAGGAAGGTACAACACCGGTGGCTCTCATAAAGAGAGGTAGCATAAAAACTCAGGGGAATCAAAGCGGAGACGAATTTATTACTTCTATGCCCGCCAGTTGGCAAAGTCTTGCTACTCCAGGGTCGACTGTCGCGGATTACTTATCCAGATTGCCTGCTAGTACCTTGCCTATTAGTTTACAACACTTCCTGAAATTTTCGGCGGAGACAATAAAGAGAGAAGCCACTATCGAGTCGAGTCCTTTGGGCGCTGATGGTTTAGACGCATCTGGAAGTGTGACATCGGGAGAACAAACGGTGCAGATTACTGTTGCTGGTGGTGAAACGTCAATCATTCCTGATGTTGTCGAAGGACAAGAACCTGGGGCTAAGCCGAAAAGGAAAAAGAAATACAAGAAGAAACCTCCAAAACCAAAAAAACCAAAACCGGGACAAGTAAGCATTGTTACTGCTCTCGATGGTACAACATTGTTTTGCTGTCCGCAATGCAACATGGCTTACCCTGAGAAAGAACTCCTGGAACAACATCTTATTGGACATAAGATCGAAAGGAGGTTTATCTGTGACATTTGTGGTGCAGGTTTGAAACGCAAAGAACATTTAGAACGTCATAAGTTGGGTCATAATCCAGACAGACCCTTCATCTGTTCAGTTTGCATGAAAGGTTTCAAACGAAAAGAACATTTGAATCTTCACTTTGTTATTCATTCGGGACAGAAGACGGAAGTATGTACCGAGTGCGGTAAAGCATTCTATCGCAAAGATCATTTAAGAAAGCATACGAGGTCCCATTTGGCTAAACGTATCAAGGAAGATCCGTTGAATACGACCGATGCTTCCCAAAATCCTCAACAGCAGACAGATCAACAACAAGCAGAGCAATTGCAACAACAAGCGGAGCAGTTGCAACAGCAAGCAGACCAATTACAGCAACAATCGTCGGTGTCTGAATTACAACAGATACAGATACAAGTAGGCCAAGGATCTCAGGCACAGATTCATCAGATAGCCGTCAGCGAACAGTCTACAGTTGTCCTTCCGACCGCGGCAGAAACTGGAGCAATGGCTATACTTCATCATCAACAGCAGCAACAACAACAACAACAACAGCAGCAGCAGCAGCAGCAGCAACAACAGCAGCAGCAGCAACAACAGCAACAGCATTAGCAGCAGCATACCGCCCCGAATCAACCTGGGCGGTACTTTCGATTCAATCATCAACAGGCCAGAGGTCGTGCAAGGCAAGGTGTTGTTGCCGACTGAATTCTATACTAATCCCATAGTAAAATTGGTATCGTGTAAAGAAAAATTCGTTGATGGTGGTTATCGTTGCCTAGTAGTGGTGTTGCGAAAAAAAAAAAAGAAAACGAGATCTTTTACCGACGAGCCGTCGCATTTCAAAGTTTGTACACCATCAGCTTCTTAAGGAAGTCGTAGGCCAGATTAATGTACGATTATAATTATTCTGCAAAACGCACTGAGCTGACTGACGAACGAGGTTCGTACATATGATGTTTCTTTTTTGCGTACACGTTATAGCGTACGTGTAAGAAAATATGAGTGTATCTACTCGGTTAATTCAAAATGTTTTGTCGCTAATCCAGTTCCATGACGCGAGTTAGAAATAAATAAAGAAGTTTATATATACATATATGTATATATATATAAATATAAAAATATATTTTTGAAAGCGCGAACTGGATTTGCCAGACAGGCAATCAAGTTTTCGGCTGGAGGTTAATTTTTTTCGATGATGAAACACGACAACAAAAGAAAAATAAATACGTAATGTGGAAGGTAACAAGTAATTCACAAAGCAGGGCTGTAAATACAACCAGTTTATCGTACACAAGAAGGAACAAGACTGTCGTGCAAATATGAAGTGAATCTATTTATTCCACTTGTTCTACACGATCGAGACACAGAAAGAGAATGTATCGTTAACCATTAAATTCGACTAATGCTTGAATAAAATAGATTATATGTACGTATGGTTTACTTAATGTGTATTTTCACGGAAGACAAATGTTTCGTTGCTTTTATCGACTACAAACTAAGCTGGAAGAATAGACTTACATTTACGGAAGTTAAGAAATTAGTTGGATGTCAGCGAATCGTTATCATATTATCGTATACAATATTCCTTTTCGAGTTGTCGCAAGTTCGAGACCTTGTCGGTATAACCCAAGAAAAAAGTAGGTGAAATTTGATAGCTGTTATATCTCCTCGGTTCGCTCGACTTTATATACATTGGATACAAAAAACAAAAACAGCGAGACTGAGAGGGAAAAGGTAAGAACGAGTGAGAAGCCGTGGGAATAACTCTACAATAACCTTACAGGGAATATTGTATATTAATTTGCATATCGTACAGTTAAAGTTATCATGATATACGATCGGTGATTAAATTTATGCATTTAAACTTGAGTGTTTCGCGAAAGGGAAGCATTTCTACATGGAACTAATACTTTTATAATTCTAATGAATTAGAATAACTTATTTTATATAGCATCTAACATGTTTTATTTACTAAACGGATCATTTCTTATGACAAGACTTTACAATCTTCTTCTTTGTGTTGATCGTAATTGAAAGAATTTTTTGTATTATCATTAATTGCACGACAAAAATACAGCAAATAGTTGTTGAGCGCGAACCATCTGATTTATTGAACAATTATAATAACACTCGAACTTTCTTGAGCAAAAGATGTATGTATACAAAAAGAAGAATACTTTTTATTGTAAGTATCATTATTAAAGGCAGTGGGTATAGCTGTACAAGAAATATAATTATTATTTTATTATCATATTATTATAGCTATTATTATCATAATCAGTATGGATAGTCTATAAGTCATTTTCATTGTTACTTACATAAATATTGGAGAAAAAAGCTAAAATAAAACATACATTTAATATACACAAATTTTTATTAATTAACCAATTATAAATATTATTTGTACTATACATTCATATACTTTTAATTTGTATAATTACTAATCGTGGAATGTTGTTAATGACTAAAAAAAAATATACTTACATATTTTAAACAGATTACCTATTAACTGTTAATATATACAGTGGGGGGAGAAACTAATAAATGTTTCAACTCTATAATTTGTATACTCGCATAGGCATAATTTGATTAACGGGTAAGAAAATGCTACACTTCACCTTTCTCTTATAGTGATACGTTAAAATTTTAATTTTATCAATAAAAATCTTTTAATACCGATATAAATCGTTTATTCAAATTCATATTTCCGTTTCAACGACACACGACGCGCTCTACTGAACATTTTTGTTAATTAGATCCTAATGTTCCCCTAAAATTATTGTAAATCAATGCTCGATGAAATTAATTAATTGTCAATTACAAAAATATACGATTACGAATGATTAGCAACACATCGCTTGTCAAATTTTGCTCTGCATTTTTTTGTTCACCGATTTATCGTACTTCTCGATTTCCTAAATAAACGTATACATGTACAAACGACATCCACAGAGTTGTAACACATCGAAAGAGAAAATATGTAATGGCAGGTCGTCGGGAGCGATTCGAAGTTAAAACCCCGATGGATTCGGGCATTTTCGCCGACGCGGCCGCGGGGAGGGTCGGGAGAGTGAAAAAATAGTTAAGAGGCTGGCACAGTAGAGGGCGGACGGATGGGGTGGGGGTGCCGACTTGAGGGACAGGTGTCAACGGCACACACATAGAACGGGGGATCTTTTTCGGCGATTCTCGACTTTGTGAAAATCCTGACCAGGCGAGCGCGGGCTGTTAAGTACTAAATGGTAAGCTGATTCAATGGTGAATTTTCGGAGTTAGTGAATAGACGGTCGCGATGTTCCGTGTTCGGTACGGCCATTTTCTGCTGAATTTCGTGCGAATTCGGCCCCCGCGTATCGACTAGGTGCCGAGAGGGGAAAGTCTCGAGCAGGGACGTTCCTAGAGTACTCTTCGCCCGGGTTCCAATCTTTTTGCCGCCCCCTACCGCCAAAAATTCTTTCGTTTCGTTACACTTACCTGTTAAAAATATTTGTTTTCTCGAGAGAATACGTAAAATAATTAAATACATTTATATCGAACACTACTCGGGCTTTTATTGGATTATAATAAAAAAACTAACGACAACATGGAACACAGTGCTTCATATTTGTAATTCATGAGTGTTGTAATAAAGTATACAAGTATGGATCTGGAAACATTCGAAATTTTAACAAATAATAATGGTTGTAGTTTTTGTATAAGTCTTGTAGATTTTTTTACTACAAACTTCTCAATAATATCGGACATATCTGTCAGGAATTTTGTATTCTGTGCTAATTAGATCTTAATTGAGCAACATTTGCTGTATTACATTTAGCCTTAAGTACTTTGTTATTAATTTAAGATTAGAATATTAATACCTTCTGCCTTTATTCACTAATAATGATTACAAATTATTTACTTCGATTTTGTATGTAGTTAGATATCTGAAAGAAAAGGTCTGATTGTTAGATTGCCAAGGAAACAGAGTCTCGTACAACTCGTAAAAAAGGAATCCCAAATAAACATACATTGAATTTAAAATAAATAGATAAAGTTCACAATGAAAGTGGAATTGTACAATGGAGAATTCATAACCAGACACTGCACGAGTTACAAGGGTTGCAATTCAATTGAATTTGAAATAATGCTACATATTTCCAATAACGTTTCAATAATCTCAATAAAAATTGCCTCGTGTTTTTGTTGCCTCCAGATCGCATAGCGTGCCATCTAATTTCATTCTATTACGAAATACGATATTCTCGTCGGATCATAATTTCCCATAATGAACGAAGAGTCTAGTGTATATTTTTAACACATCTTTTTGTGAAATTTCTTATAGTTATTCACAATTATGATTCACAATATTAGAGGCAGTGATTTTTATTCAAGCAAAACTAAGATGTATAAAGAAGTGTATAAATGTGTTTGGCACAAAACACGTAAGAAATTAATTTTGGAAGAGGATAATTAATTATTAATGATTTAATAACTTACTTAAAATTATATACAAGACCAAATCATTTGGTGAAAAACTATGATATCATAATTTAGTAAAACTGAATTGGTAAAATACATCGGCTGCGTGGCATGCACCCCTTGCACCCATGGCTGGGCTCGCGCCTGGTTTCGAGTCTCCCCTCGCACTTCATTCCACTGCGCGCAACGCTACCCATCCCTCGGACCAGACAATCCCCCCTGGCGTCCTCCTCCCCCGTTCTCCTTCATTCTTCCCGTCCTCTGATTCCCGTACTCCGCGCCACCGTCCCTCTACGACCACCCTTCCCCCGCATCGCAACGTTCTTGGTCGCGTACAATGTTCGTTTTTTAACGTCTCTTCACGTCTTTTATCCCCGTGTTGTATCCCTTTGTACAGCCTTGTATAAACTGTTCGCGATTCTCGTTACGCGAAGGCGTTGTAGCCGGCCAAAAGTGATCCTTCGCGAGAGACCTTGTGTTTCGGCAACAGACGAGCGGTTTTAAAAACCGAAACCGACTGTTCCCCCCGGTGTGTACCTTGAGATCGTGACAAGCGGCTGACGCAGCGGCAGGCGGCACCAGTGACGGCGTGGTGTTCGTGTTTCTCTCGTGGTTCTCTTGTGCTGCAAAAATCTGCCCCTACGCTCGCACTCACCTCTCGGGGATCCCCCTCCGAGGAAAGGATTCGATTCCACGGCGAAGAAACATGGGGAGAGGGACGTCGCTGTGAGTAAATACTCGGGCGTCGTTCGAGCTGGACGCGCCAGATATCTTCGTGTCGTGTATACGCGAACATCTTCTTCGGTTGTTACCTGCCCGATGTCATCGAGAATGTATCCCCGCATCCTCGTTCTCTTCCTTCGGACGATGCCACGATATTTGTCTAAGCGGTAGCAATGTACTTATCGAGCACATGTCACCGGCTGACATCTACTGATTCGTTTCAACGTTTCTTAGTGTGCTTAGTAGTTACGGATCGTGCTCGCAAGTCGCCGACAAAATGTTGAAGGATGTTGGTTGACAGACGAACTTCCGGGACTATCCTGTAAACTCGAAGCGGATTAAAAAAGTGCTGGTCGCGTATAATCATTTCGACTCTGATTTTCTTCGACTTTTCAGGTATTTGATTGACGGTTTGCAATGAATTTCCCGCCGTTCGGAGGCCACTTTCCCGGTACTATACCGAGTATCCACCAGTTCGCGACCGACAGCTCCGGCGGTGCGGGTGGGCGTTACGCCAATCATTTTCCCAACCAGCCTCCTATTGGAGTGCCGGTTATGGGAAAGTACCGTCCTGAAAGCAACGGCGTACAATCTGCTCAGTCCCAAGTGATGATGAACAATAAAGCGAGCTATCCCAACAGCAATGTTCATCATTACCCTAACGTGCCATATTCCCAAACGCAACCAGTGCAACAGCGGCCCTCGAATTCACCTGGAATGCAAGAGAAGCGTTCGTACCATCAGGTAAACCATTCATCTTTGGTGTTAGCATGATATTCCAGGCATACATAGACTTGACGGTAATTAAAACTTTTCAGCAAGCAACCGAAACCATAAATCAACAAGATGTTTGCAATCTTCTACAGGATAAAGATAAAAATAAGGACAAGAAGACAGAGGAACAACAGCGCAACGGAGAAAGCACAACAAACGGTGGCCAACAAGATTATACTATGCACCAACACCATCAGCAGCACGCTCATACTCAAACACCTGCCACTATGCCTGCTACGTGGCAATCTTTGGCTACTCCGGGGTCTACGGTAGCGGATTACCTTAGTCACTTACCGGCTAGCACCTTGCCATTAAGTTTGCATCATTTCTTAAAATATTCAGCGGAAAGTATCAAAAAAGAATCGGAAATGGCACAAACAACTTCGGTAGCGGTAGCAACTACGACAACGCCCAATATAATGATGTCCCCGAATAATAAAAAGAAGAAAAAGAAGAAGCCTCCTAAGGAGAAAAAACCGCGTCCGAAACCTGGTGAAATTCGCTTAACCACAGCATTAGATGGTTCTACATTGTATTGCTGTCCAGAATGCCACATGGCATATCCTGAACGCGAATTATTGGAGCAACATTTACTAGGACACACTTTGGAACGAAGATTTGTTTGCGATATTTGCGGCGCAGGTTTGAAAAGAAAAGATCATCTGACACGTCACAAGCAGAGTCATAATCCGGAACGGCCGTATGTTTGTACCGTTTGCCTGAAAGCCTTCAAAAGGAAAGAACAATTAACGCTACATTTTGTAATACATTCTGGCGAGAAACGACATGTATGCACAGAGTGTGGAAAGGGGTTCTATCGTAAAGATCATTTAAGAAAACACACCAGAAGTCACATTGCAAGGAGAGTGAAAGCAGAGCTCAGTCAAAATGCCGGTACGTTATAACCATTTGATACCGTATGACATTTACAAATAAATTTTCATTATAAATCTAAATTAGCATAACGTATTGATTTTATTTGTTAGGTACACAGCAAAATCAACAACAAAACAATGTCTCGAATATGCAGACCACAGCGGTTACCGCATCGTCCGTTCTTTCTGGTGGACATCCAGGTCCTCTCCTATCCTGAGCCCCGCCACCAGGGAACTTTCAAGTTCCCCATCCGAATAATATTCTTCATACGCATACTTCTCATCATTCGCTGCATCATCATCATTTGACAGCTGTCAATGTGGCACACCAGTCAAGTGTCACGCCACTCGCTACGTCCAGTCATTATCAAACGCACGAGCTCAGTTTTTTGGGTCATGTTAAAGATTTCTGAGATCAGGGGAAGACCTCGGTCAAGAGGTAACATTGAAAAATAACACGAGCGCTATTAGCAGTGAATTCTCGATTCCTTTTCATAATTTGGATTCTAGTGAGTTTTCTACAAGCATGATTAATAATTATCCATGATGCCGCTGACTCTCTATGTCCTAGTACAATAGTGCAAAAGCTGTGCCGTTTACATAAGTTTTTTCGACTGTATGCACAGTTTTATTACCTGTATTTCGGGTACTGTTTTGACATATGTACATGTAGAACTTATCTCCAAAAGTGTGCCATATACCTATGTACTTGATCAAAAATAGAAAAAGAAAGACATAGAGAGTGTCTCCATGCACACATGAATGGAAACCATAATTTTGTGTAGAGAGCATTAGTATAGAGCCTGATATAAGAGTCTTGCCATACTATACGTATGAAAAACAAAACATATTTTTATGAAGGCTTGATGTTAAACGCAAAGAAATTAACTAAGCTATCGAAACTTAATGACAAAAGAAAGAAATATCATGGAAAATTATTTTTTTTTACCGCATCGAAATGATTCATTAGAACTTTGTTCAGATTTCGGTAAGTTTATTTTTTTATTGTTTACTTTAATACCGTCGTATACAGATAACATGAAATTTATAAAATACGCGAAAGGAGATCTGGATGTATATAAGGATGCGAACGAGTCGTCCCACTGATTAATATCTATAACGTCTTTCAATTCTCGCTAAGTTGAGCATGTTTCTAAAATTTGAATTAATTGAATCTATTTGGGATTTACCATTGATCTGTTACAAAATTTTAATTTAAAAACAAATTATTTAATGTTTTAGTAAATCACTGCAAAGCAGTAGCTAAATATGTGGCAATATTTTAGTTGATAAAAAAGTTATTTCGTTTCCTTCAACTTCGTTTCATTTTATACTATAGAAAGTTGACAGTATTTTATATTTTACGATATAGTTTCAAATTTGTGCATATATATTTCTATACACATACAGCAATGAATAAAACTGATCGCATTGTATAAACGTTTCCAAACATGCTCACGTAGTTCAGAATCGTAATGTTATATTAGAAATGGTATATGAAAATCAACTTTATCTGCAGCCTGTTAAGATCAATTAATGTTTGTTGACATTTGTGCTTTCCGATTTAACTCCGACTTAAATCTCCATGGAAATGTATATTATTATTTAGAAAATTATTCTTGACAAATATACATCGTCAGAGTCACGCCGACATCCTTTCAGTCACGATTATTGTGAAAGATTAATAGAGAATGTACCTCTGAAAATAAATACGGTATTCAAAACAAAAGGCATTCAGCAAATATTAAAATATGTTTTTGTATCGAGTGCAAAATTGATATAAATAAACATTAAGCGATCTTGACAAACGTTAGATGAAATATATATTCATACAATCGAACTATTTTTAATATATTCTTATGATTTTGAAATACGTACATGATTATTTATAAGAACATTCATAAACAATGTTCAATTTTGCTCGTCGTTGTATGTATGTATATATATATATTTTTACGATTTCACGAGAGTCGTAGGAAATCCTTTACAATGTAAGATCATTACGAGTCTACGTCGTTTTTATATCGTTTTTACATTGTTTTTTTATACATATTTTTCGTTAAATCTTTTTAACCTTCGTTGAGCATTGATTACGTTGCTAAGGTTTTTCGTTAGAGCGCAAAACGTACTTTTGATTATTTTTTTTTTTCTTGTTTATTTTGTTCTATTATACATACATTATACGGTAACGTTCAAGCAATCGCCACTAAGTACTACTTAGTTTGTGCTCTTTCTATTTATCCGCACTGTGAAAGTTATCCTCGCGGACTGTGATCGTTTCGGACAAATGACACTTGGTACCGATTGTCCAACTTGTCTGACTCTATTTTATATCCTTTTTTTTTTTCTTGTTCATTTAGTATTATTCATCGTGCCATTTTTTTTTTCGAACTCCTTTCGCCGATACCGTTTCTTGCCATAAGCGACATAAATACTCAACCTATCAGGATCGTCGACGCCATTTTTATTATTTGTCGTACGCAACAACAATGTTGATTATATGTTCACGTGATATAAACTAAAAGAGAGAGAGAGAGAGAGAGAGAGAGAGAGAGAGAGAGAGAGAGAGA